>NW_019104019.1:0-69497 GCF_001856785.1 Myzus persicae
CTGAATACCTACACATACGACGTATTGCACTAAAAGTTGTAAAAATTTGATAATCATAAAATGTAAAATAAATTAAGTTTAATAATGGAACTTACCATTATTAATGAATAATAATTATAAACAAAAATATTACCTAACTAAAATATAGAAATACACACATTTTACAAGTACCTACAACTTACAAGCAATTATTATTAACATTTTTATTAACATTTTCTCGTTTAAAATACTATAAGAGATAACATTTTTAATAATAAATTATAGCTTATAGTCGTATACAAATATACCTACAATACATTTTTATTGCATATTATTTGAATTGAATTCTTTATACAAATAATAATAAAAAAACATGCTAATACATCAGATTTCCATCGTTGTTAATAACGAATAAATAAATATTTTTCTTCGTTTTCGCAATTATCACTATATTATATAATGAATTATTATGCATTCTGCACGCGGCTACGGGAAGCGAATAAACGACTCTTTGTCACGATATGTGTGTGAATGCGAATAGTAATGAATATAAATAGAATTTAGTGGACCTCATCAAAAAACAATATTATTGTGATAATGTCTGTGGAGAAAAAAATCGTTGGTTTCGTCTCTCCACAGTTGTCCATTCTTGTTCAGAGTTATGGCAAGATTGTTGTGCACGCGTCTAGAGCTGAGCGCGGAGGAGTAGTGGAGTTGAGGGCTTGGCATCAAATGACGAAAAAAAAATCTAAAATATTATAACGCGTTTTTCGGGTAATACACTGTCCTTAATAACTGCAATTGCCGTACATTATAAAATATATTATGCCGACCGGTCCGAACGAGAAAACGGCGTAATTAGGTACGTGTATATTATACATTTATACAGTCGTGTTGTTATATTATACCGCCCTCGTCGTCGTCTGGTGGTCATGCGATGTTTAATATTATATTATTATTATGTTGCCGTCGGCGGTGGCGAGTCTGCTGTCCGGCGCCTGCGACAAAATTCACGAAATGCACAACGACCGCTGCTGCAGACCTGCAGTATATGTACCTAGTTTAGTTGAAGGCAGAACTTCCTCGCGGCGAGGACGAGAGACCACAAAAATTGTGCTTCAGATCGAATCGTCTAATTTACCGCAGACGGTTATTATAATAAGAAAAACGCATCATAAATTATAATCAAGCTAGGATTACAATTTTCCAGGCCCTATGAGGTTAATTTTCTTATCAATTATAATACTAAGTATAAAATGTAGAATTAGATGTCACTAAAAAAAATGTCAAGGCTTGCGGAAAGTAGGGGCCAATGGCTCCCCTGCTCCACGGGCTCCTCCCCTTAACCCGGACTTGGTTATAATAGGACTTGGACTAATTATTATTATGCACTCTGGAATCTTACTAATTAATTATAAAGTTGGACTTCAACTAGTAAAAAAGTTTAAAAGTTCTCAATAGCCTCCGTTTAATCAATTCTGCACCTGGCGCATATCCAATGACATACTTCACAATAATTTAAAACTCGAAACAGTATGTTTCCTCATTCTTGTGTATAGTTCTCTCTCAGGAAATCCAATGCACCGTATGAAATGACAAAAGTGTTATAGAGACTTACAACTATACAGCTATAATGAAAACATAAAACAATAAATAATCACGTTGGGTTCTACCAGTGGATAACTATTCTTCCACGTTCAATTATTCTAAAGAAATATAATTTAGAATCAAACTAAGGTGCTACAATAAAAAGAAAGTTTTTTATCTTTTTAAACATAACCAGGTAAGTAGAGAGTTAATTTTCTAATAAATTTAAAAACTTCAGTATTTTGATTTACCATTGAAATAACTTAGCTTGTATTTATTAAATATGAAAAGAATGCTCCAGGGGACTTTGGTGTGCCAAGCTGACTATTGCTACCACCCACCCCAAAGAAAAGTGTGATCGCTCTTCTCGTGAATATAATGATGAATTCTTCCAACCGGTCAGCACTTGTTCGTATTGTAACTATACTCGACTTTCCTCTGGGTGCATAATAATAATCTCGAGACGTATAGTATACAGACATAGAGCGGTAGTGGACATCGATGCCCGTCGGGTTTCAAAGATTCTTCTTAAATTAATATTACTCGCATTATTATTATTACTTACGTGTGTAGGTACGAAGCGTCACAGGTATAGGTAGGTACCTATATTAATATTGCGAGCCAGATTCTGACTAGGTGGTCTCCCGCGCCCCGGGAGAAAATCGTATTTATATCATGTCGCAGGTGTGCTCTTATATAATAATATAATATAAGGTCGTCCCACTAATATAAAATGCACGAGCTGTTTTTGTTTACTATTTTTCGGTGTGCATTACATTATTATTATTAATTATTATCATCATCATCGCTATTATATTATGTATATAAGGTATAAGTGTACTTTAAAATGTACAATCTATAATAAGCATGGGTACGGTCACGGCGTAATTGGCTCGTTGCGACGAGACTAGAACGCGACGAGTTTATGGCTGAAATTACTAGGTGTGAATAAAATATATATATAGTATCTATAATACAATATATACAGTCAAATCTCAAAAAATTAAAAATATTTGACAACTCGAATTGTGGGTGTTCCTCTTTAAATTCTCGTAACACTCGACGTATCGATTAGTCTCGTTAATTCGAGAATAAAATACTGTGATAGATCAAAGTAAACCATAAATATGGGTAATTCAATTTTCAGTGTGACAGGGAAATATTGTGTTAAGAAAACAATGACGGTGGCCGGTGGGCAAGATTGGAAAATCGTAGCAAATAAACTTGATATCGATCAACAAACGAGATTTCAAAAAATAAGCTGCATGTCTGCATCTGATAATAATATTGTATAGCCAGAGGACTATTTAATCGATGACAAAATCGTGGGTATAATATTATATCAAATAAGTAGTAATGTGGTTCCAATGGTTATGAAAATAATGAGACTCAAACAAAAATATTATGACTGCGAATCAAACAATTTGATTATTAAGACTACTTTTGGGAAATCAGTTGATTCTGCAGTCGAAGGCGTGAATATTAATTCTAATTCTTAGGATAAAATTAGAAAATGTCTACAAAATGGTCGAGGAGATGCAAACGAACAAAAAAAAAGGGCATGCCCTTCAATGCAGCTGGAAGGTCGCTCGAGAATAGTACTCTTAGAACTCGAATTTTAGGGCGACGGGTTACAGCCAGCCTGAAAAGAGGCGAGGCAGAGAAGCAAGAACGTGTTTTTTAGCCAGCGGATGGTTATATGTATTATAATTAAATAATGTTATTAATATAATTAAATTATAACGAAAGTTGATATTATGTATAAGCAGGGTCAATGAGGGATGTTTCTTTAATCATCCATGGAATTTCATAGCTCGCTGGGCCCCGGAGACTGCATATGTATACTATCCAAGCGCATACGACGTAAAGACAAAAAATCAAGATCACTAGTACTAGTAACAGGAAATTAAATGTAGATAATTATTTTTTCAGATTAGAAATCCACTTAAAGAATTTACTGTCTGGTAAAATTGTTTTCAAAAAAATTTTTGTTAGATGTAATGTGTAATGTAAGTACATTTTGAAATGGTTGGTCGAAAAAAAATTGTTTGAGGTTTTTTAGGGTATTACATTGCACACAGCAATATTTTATTCTTATGTAATTACTTATTGTATTACTCTATAATACTACGTTGTCTTTTGTAATTTTTTTGTCATGATTTTTATTGATGCATCTTCTATCATTTTAATCGTATTATGTATAATTTTTAGTATGTTCTATATATACAAGTATTTAATAAAAGTTTTAAAATTGTATTTAATTATACTAGGTAGATATTACTTAAATGTTAGGCTTAATTTTGATAAATTCTAGATAGTTATCTCTACTTATATACAACTCAAACCGATTTTTTTTATCCCCATTTTCCTTCGAGTTGAATATCTACAAAATATCATACTATATTACGAGTAATATTAACTTCGGCATAGAATGCTCGATAATGTGTATTAATATAATAATATAATAATCATGCGTGTAAATTTGCTCGAAAATAATATTATAATATATATGTGTATACCTAAAGGTAATGTACTTTTGGATTATGTACAATATATTAAATTATTATTTACTACATTAACTTACTGTACGCTACAATTATACAATATTAACGCAGACGTATGCGTGCGTGTGTATAAATATTTTATGTCGTTTTAAGGTGTGTTATTAAAATCATAAAACGGAAGTACTCGAACGAGTTTTTTTATGTACTTTTTCCGCCGCCGAAAAAAAACTCTTTCGCAGCCGAAATATTATCACGTCTGCAGGTTTAATGTAGGTACATAATATTTTAAAATACATTGTTTAATGTACGTAATATACGTGTGGATATTTATCACATTATAATAATGTGATAAACAAATTTACGTCGTCCAAATAACTGCAGAGCGTAATAATTATATTTTCGGCAATAAAAATATAGATTCGTAACGTGTTGGAGCAATATAATGCCCGAAAACTGGTCTACTGGTCTCTGCAGGTTTTTGATGCGTTATTTTAAAACATAAAACATGATTGTACGCAAAAAAAAATTAAGTGATTTCGATGCATTTGCATTTTTTTTGCTTATAGTGTATATAAATATATAATGCACTGAGAGAGTTGCTAAAAAAAACTGCTGTTCACAGAGTACATACATAATATAATATTATAATGTATATAATAAATCTTTAGCATGAAAAAAATGAAACGCAATTATTTACAATGTTGGAAGTTTCGTGAGGTGTACGTAGCGGTTTTATTCATTTATGAGCTTAACATTTTTAAAGTCTAGAATACGGTAATTGTAATAAAATTTGACAATAATATTTCTTTTTTCTCGGTTTGAATTGGAGGTTCTTGAAAGAAGTATTTTCGATTTCTTCAATCTAGTTATTATTATAAGCTATACATATTATAGGAACAACTATACTGTCTATACTATTAACTATTATTGCACAAAACAACAAAACATTTTGAACACTTTTAAAGTTGGTAAACATTTTATGAGGCAGCTTGTGCACGTACGATTTGCACATGTATTCCTAAATTCGATAATAATATATTATTTAAAATAATAATAAACTTAAGTGTATTATTATAATATTCATTTTATAAACCGTTTTATTTATACACCAATTGTGGATTCATACAGTTTTAAAATTAGGATTTTGTTCTCAGAACCGATGTTTCACTCTTTTTAATGCATATACTTTTCGAGTATTTTTTAGTGAGGATAAGAGATTTTAGTATGTATTTTTTGTTGGCAATTTTTGATTTTGTGCTTGGAATTTTTTAGTGTATTACATTTTGCAGTTTAATAATAATATATTCTATCTGATCACTAAATGAATACTATGTTTATTTTATATTCTTCACAACAACAATAAAAAAAACATTATTAGGTATTCTAACCTATAATATATAAATATTTGTCATGGTTGTGTGGTTCTTATGTGCATTTCATTTTTTCGTTGAGTGTGATAAAGGCTTTTTCTGGCCTTGTGATAATCGAGGAGGGACTCGCTCTAACTATAAACATAATATATATATGCGCGTCCCCTGCAACACGATTTTTGACTTTATTCCCACGTGACATTTCGCCCGAGAAACAGCTATATTGCATTTTATATTATACATATATATGTATAAAGGAGCTTTTTCATCTGTCCCGCGGTCGATCGGCGGGTGCAGAGGGGGATTGTTGGCGGTGAGTGGTTGGGGGGTAGTAGGTGGTTAAGAATTTGCAATAAAAGGGTGACCGACCCCATCGCGCGCGCACCAGGACTTAATACGTTCCACCCAATAAATGTCTCGTAAGCCAATATGCCCATCAATCCACCCCCGCGCAGAGCATACACCAAATATTTGCCGTCTGACTCACGGAAAAGCGAGAGACTTTAATATATAATATGCGGCACGCAGTATTATATGACTTCCGTTTATAATTGCTAAAAAAAATGTAATATCGACTTTTGAAGTCCGACAATTTCGTACGTACCTATTGTGTGATATTAATATTATACTATATACATAATATATTACGCATACATATTAATTCACATTGCGAGCATTCGGAGTATTAAATTATTTAAGTGTAACCCACCCCCGGAAAATAACAACGATGATATATTATTGTGGTATAATTCAAAATATTTTAATATATTAATCCGATTAATGATTTATCGGGATTTTATATTTATATTTTTATCTATACCGGTTGCGATTTGCGAAACGATAATATAATTACTAAACAGCTGCAGGTGGTATCGATAAGATCTGAAATTTTTTAGATATTTTAGTTATACCTATTACTCCTATAGTAAGAGACTAACCAAACTTAACCATACTTATTTTGAATGTCCTCGAAATCGGCAAACACAAGGTGATGCAATTCTATGCAAATTCACTGACTGCGACAACGCCGACTAAATATGTGTTTTATTTAAAGATTAAAATATTCATAGGACTATATTATTACCCTGCGCTCAACGGTCAACGAACATCGCCTAGAGCGGCACATAATCTCCATCATACTGCAGATAGTGATAATGCGCGGTATACGTTAAAACCTCTACCTCTACAGACCGCCTATCGGACAGATCTGAAACATAATTTTAAAAATATTCGTGTATAGATGTGTGCAAACGATAATAAGCTGTGTTCGTGTGCGGTTATATTATTGCTTGGCTTAACTTTAATCCGCGTACATCAAAATAATATTTCAACCACGCGTCCCGTTTCAGCGTAGAAAGTGTATACCATAATAGAGCACAATAAATGTTTTCGTGTTATGGTATTATTCCTTAGAGCGAATGCCGCCGAATATCACTGAAGTCTAATTACGAATCTCTTAGACGCTCACGATGAGAGTGTTTGACAACAGACATAATATTATTATACTGCAGTCAGTGTGTCTTATTTAAAAGGTTAAACGAAATATTTCTGTTCAGTGTACTACGAAAATTTAAATGGAATTTTAGAGAGAGCCAGGGAGATACTTATTCTTTGACGATTTTTGAAATTTCACCCCTTTTATCGTGC
Organism: Myzus persicae; assembly: GCF_001856785.1. NCBI lineage: Eukaryota > Metazoa > Arthropoda > Insecta > Hemiptera > Aphididae > Myzus > Myzus persicae. Next base: position 7,088 of record NW_019104019.1, read on the forward strand.
ACATGCGCGATACGACTTAAAATGATTTTGTGGTAACAAGTATTTTCGACACCATATTAAAATATAGCACATTTCCAAAGTCATATTTACGTAACCTGCATAGTTGTTAAACCAAAAATAACAGAATTACAATATTACTATAATACCGATATCTTTTTAAAGTTAGAGTTCATTATTAATTATAAATCATGTATATTATTTTATTTCTCGACTCCGTTTGGAAAAAATGTATGGACATAAAATGTAGTGATATTTCGTTGTATCTCGGTTTTAGTATAATATGTACCTTATTAGAACTTCATAGGAAAATCTGCCCTAGTGCAGTACTTTTCTCTGTGAACTATGTTGTCGACCGAGATGGGTACTTCATAATTTCACAAATAGCATAGCATTTTGTATATTTTTGAAAGTGGTTCTAACTTCTAACCACTCTCTAAACTTTTCTTAAAATATCTCTAAGAATAATTTCTGAAATTCTCGTAGTAGTTTATAAGTCTTTAAGCTACTGACATAGGAGTATAGGACATTGCCACTTGTTGTAGATACCTTTGAATAACAAACAATAAATTAAAAATTAATTTATTTATAAAAAATCTCATACAGCGAATGGTAGGTTGATCGACTAATTTATTTATTTTTTTTAAACTTTTATTTCTGTAACCAATGGTATCCCTATAATTACAAATTTACAAAAGGTACTCGATTTCTGTGAGCCAAGACGGAGTTCATCTGTAAGCTACTCATCCATACCAACCAATAGGGGTAGAAAAAGAAATTAAAAACACTCTGTGTGTGTCAAGGAATCTATTGATATAGGTATTAGGACAGTTATAATAACATTTATTGAAAATATTTATCATTTATATAAATAACATTATACGAGTATAGATAGTTATTAGTTATTATGATTTATGATAATTAATATAATGACATTATGTAATGTAAATTATAACAATTGTTGAATGATCAAGTTCAACAAAGAAATTGGAATTAAAGTTATTTTAATGTGTGATGTACAACTTATGTACTCTTCAATATTGTTTGGTATTTTGTGAGTGCAAATAACGTAGTACGATATTTTACCACAAGCAAATGTCGACTCGCCATCTATTCACCCACATTTTGGGTCTCCCCGAACGCCCTTGACTACATGTACTTTGGCTTTTTCATAAGCGATTAGTACTTTTGTATTATATAGTCAGCATTACATGAGTATTATGCGCAATATAGTAGCATTATTGTATTTATATATAATAACAGAAAATGTTATTTATTATACTTATATTATATAGGTATAGGTACTTGCGACGGATTAAGCCTTTTTAACGTTTCCTCGTCACCGCGTCGCCGCCGTTATAAATTCGCTCAGACAATAATATTACGTGTATAATAATATATTACGCGTTGTCAATCCTTTTGTACTATATTGTTTCGTTGAGATTTTTTTTTTTATTCTGAATTGGCTTCACCCTCGAAATAAAACGCCATGCGCGCGATATGTACATTATTGTATACGCTTGTATATTTATACATACATAATAATAATAATAATAATATAATATATCCGTCGCACATGTCGCGAGGGCATCACACCGGTCCCGGTCCGTGGTGGTGGAGGGCCCGCGCGCAGTGCCATTGTTTCCGCGGCTTTTTAATATCGGTAAATGGACGCGACGAGTGCGCCGCAATCATTACCGATATTGAAACGCAACTCGTTGTCGTCGTCGCCGTTTTTCAGTCCAATATGTCCAGCTTGCCCAGTAAAATATTATAATAACGCGTATGTGTATACGCCAGTGAATAATAATACAACAATGTGAAGCGCGCAGATGGCCGGACGACGGACTATACATTTATACATAATATATTTATATATATATATATGCAAACAAAAAACCATTATACGATCACGTATATTATTATTTTTATTGGAAAATATCCTAATCATCATTGACGCCGACGACACCTGTTATGATTTTCAGAATATAATAGTGATAAGCATCATATTCGGCGCACCCGTCTATATCGAGGGTTGCGCAGAATTATTATTGTTAGCTCAAGTCAACGTTTTCAGTAAAATTCCGTAAACTTTGTGTATTATGGATAATCATAGTAATAATTATTAACATTTTATAATTTGTAAAAATTGACAAAGTATAAAAAATACTAGATCGATTTTACATAGGTATTATATTTCATATTTTTATAAATCCATTTATAAGGACTAATATTATTATACTAAATACACACATATTAATTTTGAATAATACAGAAACCACTTATTCCAATTTTAATTTAGATACATCGACATTTTCAAAAAAATCATCTACTTCACAATTAATAGAAATTATGGTTGGTTCTAATTTGGAAATAAGAAGCTTATATTATCATTACAGGACACTCCTTAAATGGTATAAAATATAGTGCTCGAGTACACTAAAAATTCCAAAAGCCAGCATTTTAATAATAGTTCATAATTGGTGAAAAAAAATGGGGATGAGCATACTTTATTGTTTAGAAGTGATACGATAAAAGATTTAATCAGTTACTGAAGGATTTAGCAGCGAGAGTAGGGAATGCGTGGAAAGTATTCAGGATATTTTCTTGCAAATAGTTCCTCAAGCGCGAATTTTTAGGCACGCCCCTGACTACTTATACAGAACCCTCGAAATTAAAGAGGTATATATTTTTTCCAGCACAGTTATCGATTGGGAAATGAAATATTTTCAAAAAAAAAAATCACTTTTCAAACGTTTTTATGGTTTTCTGAACGTCTGCTACAGTCATCGGTTCACAGCTGCAGGCCAACGTCTTAAAAACGTTTTTCGACTACTCGACAACTCGTTTTAACGGGTCATATATTGCACGACTGTGATTATTACTATGCACATAAGTATGTATATATAATATACATAATGCTTAATGACATGTATAAATTATAAGGTGTACATATTTTTTGAAAACGCGCACTATGACATGTCCTCGAATACGCATTTTGATTTGTTTGCTATATAAATAAGTCTTCTACCGCTCTAAAATCACTTAATGGCTACATACCTACCTATAATAATGTATTATATATAAATATTCTACTAGCAAGACGAAAACGGGTTTCTTTTGTACATATAGTATCGTCTCTGATGAGAGAATAGCAAATCTTGGCGGTATACTTCCTGTCCCCCAGCCCCCTCTTCTTCGCGTGCTACTTTTTTTAATACTTAACGAAATAAACTATGTTCAGGTAAGAATTCGGGTACATGTTCTAGGCTGGGTCAGCCCTATCCACATATTTGGTGTACATTTTTTTAAAAATAATATTTTCCTTTGAAAAATATTTTCCAAGCTTGTAATAATGTTTTATTAAAATCGGCTAAACTATTCCAATAAGCTCCACAATACATGCGACCGAGTACTGACACTTTCTTCTAGTATAGAGACGCATTATTGACACTTCGACTAAGGACTTAAAGGTGCAAGATCGATTAACCAGGATATCTTAATAGGTATGCTTTGTATAATTAAATGCAATGTATTTAGTTAAATATTTAATATATCGAGTATTATCATATTGAATACCTACCTTAAATTTATAACTCTTTTCGAATACACAATACGCTGTATTAGTGATATTCGTGATATTCTTTGACCTAGGAAATATATATTTAAGCAAACCACAATAATCTATTTTTATGTTCTTTGATTCTTAGGTATATAGTATATACGGATATTTACTTACAAATAGTTATTCTATTTCATATTTCTGTTTTAGTATTTAAACAATAAAGTAACAAATTCAGAATAAATCAATTAGCCATCAATTAATTTAAAACATATAATATCATAGTTAAATACCGCAACGCAAATGATGTCTAACTACTTAATATGATATTAATTATTTCAACTAGTTTCCGTTTAAAACACCTGACAGTTAATAGCTAAGCTCACTGCAATGCAATGCAATTTCATTATCTCAACAGCTCACTGCTGGCTCATTTTTGAGTCTATTTTGGGAATGTTTCACATTTTCCAATAAACCAATATGCACATAATACTTTACATGATTTAGAATTGAAAAATTATCGTAAGGAAAATACTTGTATAGAACTTTGTACTTAGTTGTGCCTATACATATCATAAAGCTTACTATATTCAAAATTCAGGGCTTGAAATAGAATCGAACATTTATGATTATGTTTATTGACAAAAGTTCTTTTCATATAAATTGAAATTAATATATTGATTTTAAATATTTATGATTTTTGCATCGAAGAACACTCGATTTCTTTGTTTTATAATTTTTAATTAAATTTAAAATAAAATTTTTCTTTTTTTTCAATAACTTAAAATGTCACTTTTTCATTTTTATGATTTTAGTTTTGATTTCTACGTACGAGCCATACGTGAAGGTTCGTTGTTTGTAAGGTTCTATAAGCGTCATTTCACGTGGCAGTGAATTGGGCCTAAGAAAATGGAATATTAGCTTATTAATTATAAGTTACACCTACTGATTATCAATATTATAGACCAGTTAGCCTTAGCTATTGTTGAATTTAAAATTTTAATTAAAATCGATAAATCGATTTGTACGCCTACCTTTACAAATAATATTATAAAATGGTTATCATTTCAATATAAATTAACGTTTTCAATTTTTTCAATTGCAATATATATTTTGAACATGGTTAAAAACAATTTCAATTTTGATATTAAGTAAGTACCTACTATAAATTTTTTATAATTTTAAAAATCGATTGCAATCCCCGATCCAAATATATAATTGTGTAAGACAAAGTTGGGTCTTGTTTCTATCAGATTATGGTGAAATGCTTAGCTTGTACTGAAATATACGAATTTACATTTCAATACAGACATAAGTGACATAACTCAAGTATGTATAATGTTGTACCATATTCCAGGATTTCAGATTTGTCACCACAGATGAAATAATAACGCATTATTATGTCCCGGCTGGCAGTATTCTGCATCATACTAATACCATTATTGAAAAAAAAAAAACACTTTATACCTGCTTCCATAAAACATAGTAGATATCACCATCGCGAGTTCAGTATTCAAATATAGCCCTATTAAATGCACACTGCAGGATTGCCTTCATATTTACGAACGCGTGATATACGACACATTTTATAATAATATAATAATAATATACTGTGATATACAGCCAAGACTTGTATTGGCATTTGATCAGAAATAAAAAAAAAAACAAATGATAAATGACGTAGAAATATGCAACTGTATAGAATGGAAAGTACGTCGTGATTTATGCCGATAGGTGAGACAATACTGACCTGATTTGACCCCTCAACAACGGCTGTGCTTATAGCGACGACGACGGCTGTATAATATTTGCATGGTTTTTATTCACTAGAATGACCTCTTGCAGGTGGCCTGCAGACTGCAAGTTAATACAATACAGTAAGGGTTTCTTTCCGACGGGGGTCAAAACGACAAATCTAAACTGACCCGGAAAATTAAATATTTAATTTAAAAAAAGTGGGGAAAGTCGGTAATCAACTTTTTTTGAAGTTCAACAATAACAACTTATAAAAATCCTAAGTTTTTAAGCTTTTTGGCACATCTTAATATTTTTTTATCAACATGAATAGAAAAAAAAAATAACACTCGGAAATATTAAGTGTCTATGCTTTACTTTTGATAACCCAAAGTACCAACTATAAATCCAATTTACTACCAGAAACTGCCCACAAATTTGAAAATCAAATCTATTCTACTGATCCAAATAAGGTGATGACAGACAGATAAAAATAAACATCAATGCCATCATTCATTTCATCACTCTGCTTAGAATCTAAACATACGATAAGACTTAAAATGTTTTTATATTTTGTTGTTTTGCAATTAAAAAAAATTAGTTGTTGAAACATGAACAGTTTTTTAAATTTATATTTTTGCAGAAAATATTATGTAGCAACAGATTGGAAATCGGGTTTGCTCATATCTCTCTAATCCCTTCAACAATTCCAGTTGACTCTAAATGCCATTTCGTCCCGTCGATTAACGTCGCGTTTTGCCTATAAAATACCTATTATAACAGTAAAACCATCATTTTTAATACCGACCATCGTATATAGTACACGATATTTGTTTTAAATCGTAAAGGTGCGTCTCCTCTGTCGCCCACGAATATAATTTGCTTTTTATGCGTTTCCTTTGACGCGGGCCGACGGCGCACAGCTGCTATATAATATAGGTACCTTTATTATACCTAGGACATTATTATAGAACAATACAGTGTAATAATTTATTGTTTTTTAATACTGTACAACGGGTTAGGACTCAATTTATTCGATTATTGTTTTACGCCACGTAAAAACCAATTCTGGGCCTACAAAAAACATAATGCAGATATTGTTCGTATTTATAAGGGCACAGCTTTTACAGAATACGACCGGTTTCCACAACGGAGTGTGTCGTATGGTTTACATTAGGTCCAGCATTATATTTTGTACGCAGACAGTAAATTCCTCAGGTCCTCGATGAAAAAACAAAACAATATGGAGATATTTTTATTTAAAACATTACTTATAAGTGCATTCACAGAGCTCCAGTCAGAATAATTTCCATTAGATTCGTAGACATTATTTTTTTCTGTCATTCCTATAATATAAACTGAACATGTATGTAATATGTAGGTAATATGTATATTATGTATTATGACACGTAGGTATAAGGTTACAGCTTTTAGTGAAAACTCAGTGAGTGTCCAACACAATATGCAGCACTGAGACCGGTTGAACTCTGCATGTTCGATCTTCAAATTATTTCAAGTCACCATCATAATATTCATATTATATATTATATTGTGTGGACAAATTTTTTGGATCAAGATTCAAAATATAAAAAAATAAAAATGAATAGATTCTTTATAAAAAGTCAGAACACCAAATTTGAACATTAATTCATTATTACTAGGGCGGCGATTGGCATGCTGGATAAATCATCCTGTACATGCATATTTTGTTATGTTCGCGGACAAACCGTAGGATTTATCACAGTTATATTATGTGTATATTTTCATTCTCAATGTAAAAACCGTCCAACACCCCACCATTTGGGTCGGGGTTAACGACGGGCTCATCCGTTCCGGGCTGTTCGTCTGCAGCCTCCGTCGCTTAATATACGCACACGCACAATACATTACTATGGATAATACGAGCACGCGCCATTGGGCTTTCGACCGAAAACACGACTAGAATATTATATATGTACATCCATCGTGTGATACGACGTCGGGCCGATCGTTTAACCCGATTAACCGATCCCTCCTCCCCCCCCCAGAAGCATCCTCACCACCCCACTCCGCCACGTCGGCACCACGGCACCGGAGGAGGAGTGTCGTCGCGGCCGAATTTGATTTGCGAAATCTTATTACGATCGCGCGTATATTATTGTAAATTTTTATTAATGTCCCTCTGTATTCGCGTCGGTCCCGCCGCCGCCGCCACATGTCCACCTCTCGGCATCAATTTGTTTTCTAAATGTACACACACACACACACACAGAGGACTTTTACTAAATAAATTGTCGATTGTGTCGAGCGTGCAGGGGTCGGGACTTGAGGTTCTGTATAAATATATATATATATATATATATATACATTGTACAATACGCGACGCTGTGTAACGCAATTACTGGCATTGAACACGTGTTCGATTCCGCACAGCACACACGCTTAATAATATTATTATATAATAATGTACATTTTGCGTGTGTCTGTGGGGCTTAATTATTGACATGCGCCGCACCAATCAGTATACAACCGAGTTCCGGGATGTACGATTTTCACAGCGCCCGCTTCTGCAGAGTTATTACTTAAATTATTGAACGCTAACAAGCTAGCTGGTCTTATAACAATAATCACGATTGGTTTGTATTTGTACATAATATTATATTATTGTATTTTTTTATTTTATTTTATTACGTATTATTATGCACTTGTTCAAAAACGGTTATACAAAAGAAAATAAGCTTATAATAAGGGCATCTTGATAAAATTGCCAGATTTTAATTATTTGATCAGTCACCGCTTAAATAAAAGACAATACACCCACATGAAAAATACATTAATTACAACTCTAAAGTAGCAATTAGATTGAAAATAAAGATACCGAATACAACACAATGCCGATATCGGACAATATTTTTTTTATTTATGTATTGATAATAAAAGCCAATCAACTTTTTAAAAGTATGAAATATCAAATATCACAACAATACATGAAGATAGCATAAATAAAATAAGTGATAATGTCGATCACAATAATAGTACTTACCAAATTACGAAGTGAAGTATTTTGGTCCAAATATATCAACATTATTTCAACTTTGTACATTTAAATTAGGTTTTCTTAAGATAGACAAGATTCAACGACTGAAATAGTATTCTTGAGTGGCATTTAAAATAAAGACTCCAATAATTCGCACCATATTATTATACTCATATTGTATAAATTAGAGATCTCCTGCATGAGTTAAAACTCTTCAGGCCGGAAGTCTAGCTGGCCAAAATATTCTTAAGTACCTCCTTTCTACCTCTATTAATGAGTCTGGATTTTTTTAAATATAAATTTGGAAGTTCCTTCTACATACTACACTATACCTAAAAACACTCTTTCTTTTCCATACGCACTCAAACCACTTTTTGAGGACAAAACTACACTGGATGCTTCGTGTCACCGATATTACATAATATAATATTAATATTATACTATTATAATATACCTTTTCTCTCTCCTAGTTCATTACTTAATTGATTTTTATTATAACTTTTAATATTAGTCATTTTTTAATTAATTTTCATTTAAATTATGTTTAGTAATTTACAATCTATGTGTATGGGGCCATCTTTCCGTTTAATTATAAAAAACAATTAAACGTGCTATATAATAATAATCGATCATAAATCTCGGATTGGTCTTTGTCCAGGGCACGGGATCATATTATAATGTACATATTATATACTATACTAAATTATTTTTCATATATTCATAATCATTATTCATCGCAGCGGGTATATAGCACGCGACTCGTTCTAAAAATCGTTACTATTATTAATCGCGCTTATACAACTAGCTGAAGCTGAACAATGAACACGTGCAGTAATAATAAAAGCTCTGACGAATTCGAGATTATAATAACTAATGAGTAATAACTACAAAATGCGTTCGATTATAAACTATATCGTGTACTAAACAGCAGTAACGAATAGTAACGAAATAAGAATATATGAAATCCTACCCTTGACTATTATAATACAATTTATATTAATATATTATATTATTTATTTATTTATTTATCTTTTAATTTTAAATCGTCGATCTCGTGTGTTGCAATAAATACTTATTATAAGTCTTAACACATTCGCTCAAAAGGTGACAATATTTTAAAATATACAATATTATATTCAAGAAAAACGATTTCGGTCTGTCTGTTCGATGTCTTTTATAAGTCACATACATAGAGGACGATATACCCATACTCCCTCGTAATTTTTAGTGAGAAAACATTTTTGGTATTAATGAGCACTGTAAAAGTTCTGGTATTATTGAAACCGCCAAATGTTCTTATAAAAATATTAGAGAATATTAGGTATCTATACTTGACAATAGCAATTTTTCGTTAGATTGAATAATTTATTTTCAGTCATTTCATACATTTCTAAAAAAAGAATGGATTACCAGATAACATTCTCATCAATAAATCGAGAAAAACTTGTTATTTTAAAACAGTTCAAAAACAATTAGGTTTCGTTGGCAGTGCTAGATTTGCAGGGGATGCAATGCACTTTTGCCTCAAGGTTGAAGTTGTTTTAGGTGGTGCCTCAGTTGGTTGGTGTCCTATGTTTTCTAACTTTGCAAAGTAATAAATTGATAAAAACATTGAATTATGGTCAAGAAGAAAAGTATTTTAAGAAATTACACCCACCCGTTTGTTCTCTATACTATTATGGTACATGGATTCATTTTATATTTACTTTTGACTCAATTTAAAGAAATACAATTTGAATCATAATTAGTAGGTACCTAGTTCAAATATTTTCTATATTAAATCCATCTTCACTTTAATGAAATTCCAAAAAAAATATAATTGATGCATTTAGTGACTAATTGTTAATGACAAATCCATAAGGGGTCTCGAATATCGGTTGTTGCACCCCGGCCTCTAGAGACTTAGTTACAGCACTGTACGTAAGTCCAATTAAATTTTAATTGGGACATCATTATCGACGCAACGCATGCTCTATGCACGTACACAATATCGTTTTTCAAAATACCCCTTGGTCATATTTTATTATTCACTACTCGTCTCTCCCTTGCCACACTCTCCTTAACTTTGCACCATCCGACCCTCGATATGATCCATCGGGTTATAGGACATTTTTTAAGGTCACGTAGAACAAATAAAAACCCAAGACATTTTGTACTGTTTTAGGTTAGGAACAACAAACTATATGGCTAAAAGTTTGCGCTATTTCAAATGGTTATCAAATATACGAGTATATGGGAGACAGTTTGTACTATTTCAAGAAAAAAACAATTTCTATGTTTTAAAACTTAAATAGGTACCCTACATAATTATTATTACTTATTTAATAGCAAGGTACACGTAGTCATTTAGTTTGATTTTTAATATAAATAAATAAATAGTCATTGATATCATTACACAATACTTAAAATGAGATATTTAAAAGCGTAAAAATTATATGTATCGTAAACTATATTTCAAGAATTATTGTTGATTAGTGATTGTTTAATTTCCGTAATAAGTATTGGCTCACGTATCCATTTTTTTATAGTGTTTGGAATTTAACTTCGTGATATTTAAATTGTTCTTAGGATATCAGTGTAATCTCAAATGTCATCAAACTAATACTGATGACGATCTCGAGCGGTTGATCTTACGTTTTGAATAATTGAATCTCATCTTTTAAAATGTATTTTCCTGTTTATTTTCAGGGTACAATGTATCCGTGGTGTGAATATCAAATAATAGACTGTACAGAGTGTCCGTTTACTCCACTAGCTGACACTGTGTATATATCAGGTAAACGCTATCTCAGCTCACAGGTATCATGTTATACTATAGAGTATAGTTGTCCAGGAGAGGATCGATTAATGATTATCACCCTATAATTATTATCGTCGTCTTCTCGCGCGCGGTGTAAAAACATGGTATCGAATTTCGATACATCTAGCCATCTAGGAATATAATATTATACATATTATATAATGAGTGGTTGCGGCAGAGGCGTGGAAGGGGATTAATACTTCGGCGGTGGTGGAAGAAATATATTTAGTCCCTAAAGGTCATTAAATTCGACTCGTGCTGCAGTGTTTGGAAGCTTAAGAGGACTATATGCGACGACGGCGGTGGCGAGGGGTGGAAAAAAAACGGTATCGCCGGAGGTCTATCTGACTATCTATACATACGCGTATATTATTATTGTTATCATCATATTGTGTATTATACACACGCCGATGAGAGAGACACCGTGACGAGTTTATAAACCCGAGTGGTGACGTCATTTGGCACGCTGATCGACCAGCAGCACGTATTATACATAATACGCTCGCACACAATCGCTAATCCTGGCGCGTACAATCTCTTGAGGGTTGTTCCCGCCACCGACACTATACACGACACGGAATATATACATATAGACATACAGGCGCTACAACCCTCCGCATAAGTCTTTCCGTCAGATATATAATAGCTTTGCCGTGTACTCTCCGCGTGTATACACACACACACACACACACACACACACACACACACACACACACACACGCGCGCGCGCGCGCGGATGAAACAACATTATCGAAAAACACCCTCTCTCTATGATTTTTATAATGTACGCTCGCATAAATGTCGTACTACAATATGAACGAATAAACCACGCGACTCCTAAATCAAAACGGCAACGCACGTCACGTCGTCGTCGAACACGACGTCCGTCCGTCACCCGTGCGATGCACGCACCGATAAACAGACTACGCGATAATATATTGTACAGATAGTTAGAGTACCTACCGAACAATGCACGACAGGAAGCGCTTTGATAGAGGCTGGTGAGTGCGCCGAAATAACTTTTTGAAAAAAATCACTACCGTCCTGGTTGCACGTTTTGAATTCGCGTACGGAAATGATACAGTATTAAGAATCAAACACGTTTATAACATTATACCTATGACTGTAAAAAAATGTTCAGGACTTAAGGAAAAACGTATATCACACGATCAATCACTAGCATTAGTGGTGTAATCCAAACCATCGTCTGACGGAAAAATAATCGATCGTCAGGAACTTAGAACCAGGGTAGCTCTGTAGCAGGGACGCAGGGTCTACTATGCTAACTACGCGTTGCTTATAATACTTAGCTCAAATAAACTTTGAGGTTTTTAGGATATGCTGCTTGACTTCAAGAGCTCAGCAATATTCGTTTGGCCATTGGACTTTTTTTCAGTTTATTCCTATTTTTTTCCGTGGACTTTTCTGCCTAATATCACACGTAGGTATATTGAAATTGATGATATGAAACTCGATTACCCGAAAGATAACATCACACAATTTTAATATTAATTACATATTCAAACATACTAATAATATTTATGCTATTGCCATGATGCCATTAAAATACGCAATCTAACTATTTCCATACATATTTAGTTAAATTACATTAACTTTTGATTTTATATTATTCTCGATAGTAACATGATTATTAAATGTATATAATAAGAGAAAAACAAGTCCTGGATGGGCTTTCAGCTATTTTTGGTCATCCATTGTAGCTTTAAATCATTATAAAAAAAAAAGGGGTTATAGATTTTTTGTACAAATTTAACTCTTAATTCTTAAGTGACAAATTGTTATAGTAATAAACACATACAATTTATATTTATTTTTATTCATATTATTGTGAAATCATATGACAATCATTTATGATTATTTATACATCAATAATATGTATGTGTAAACTTTTAATAACCTGGGCCACCATACAAGTTTTTCCCAGTGACACCTATTCTGCAAGAAAATTAAATTAAATTAATTAATATTGTAACGTAATGGAAAAATATCGAGTATGGTTATTGATTATGTTAAAATGATGTTTCAAAAATAAACTCGATTTGACTTGGTTCATTCATTGTACTGCAAATTGCAATTGTAGCACTACCAGCAAGCAAATATAATCAAATACCTTCTATCAGCTCGTCTGCGGTATTATAAATCATCACGAGACGTCACATAACGACACATAGCATACGAAAAAACAAACACCAATACACCATAGGTATATCGAAGGACACTACACGTGTGTGTGTGTGTGTGTGTGTGTGTGTGTGTAGTACAATAAACAATATATTATGTATCTTATAATGTATATTGTCGAATTTGGCCTTAAAGCGAAAACATAAAGGTCTAGGACCTTCAGCGTTCCATTCAAAATAGTTTTTTCAATCACACGTGAATTGTTGAAAAACAATTAAACAATTTAATAATAAAAAAAAACACCTTATTATTATCATATTATATATTATACAAGCTTCTTAGAATAATGCATAACTATAAAGTAGGTATGAATCATAATACAACACAATAAATTATTGTTGCAAATGTAAAATACAATTTAATATTATCATATCAAGTAGGCAATAGCATATTACATACTACACAGACGTATAGTGTGGTTGTAAAGTATAAGCATTAATCATTATATAATATGTATATTTATTAGAGTTCCCAACTTAGAATATTCATCTAAGTTACCTATATGGAAACATTATACAAAAATTAGTTGCTTAGTTATTTGACTTTTTTGAACTATTAATACTTTTTTCAAGTTACCTAAACATTTTCAGTGAGTAGTGGTTTTTTAAAAAGTTTGAAAATCTTTCTTTAATCACTATCAACAATTTTTGATAGATAATTTCTACCTTAAATACACTTTACTTAAACAACTTCATTTAAGCAGTAGCTCTACAGAACATATTCTGCAGCAGTTAAAACATGGTTTAAGGTTTTAACCAAAAATATGACTTTTTCGCCGTGCATCGATAAAAATGACGTTTAAATATTTCCGAATACGGCGAACGGTCTATTACTTAGAACAATATAATAATATCAGTGTCTGAAATCAAACATAAAACATTTGTAAACGTATGATGCGTATAGAATATGATACCTGTGCCGTGGTACGCGCAGTGAGTTTAAAGACACAATAGTAATTTTATTATTGTCGTAAATTATGACATGTATAGGTGCCTATATAAATGTACCGGCATTTGAATTTATCGACAAAATAAAAATAAAATGTACATAATATTATATAATAATAATATTACGAGTATAACGACGTCGTAAAATAATATAATAAGGTAAGTATTATATTAGACGTAATTAAATGGTTTTCTATTATCCCGATCCCGATATCACGTATACCGCGCATTAGCGTTTTATTTTTATTGATCAATTATTTTTTTTCCGAATAAGCTCCATAAAACCAGCACCACAAGGTATAATAATAAATAATAATAATGTACATTATTTTACGACGATCTTTGTGGCGGACCTCATCTTGCATACACTGCGTAATAGTATCTCAGTCAATCACACATCACAAATCATAATCACACGATCACGTGTCGTCTAAATCGATTCGTGCATGGTATTAATAGATATTTTCCGAAATGATTATTTATTTTTTTATTAAGCAAATAAAACGTGTTTCGGTTTTTTAGTTTTTTTGCTTAAGTTCATTAATTATTTTGTTATAAACAACAAATCCAAGACCTCTTTCACGATTAATTTGCAAAATCGAAATAGAGAAACGACACACGCATTTGTTATAAATAATCTCAACGTATAACTTGTATAAGTAATAAGTAGGTAACTGTATACATAGAACAGGTGCAGATAAGTAATTTCAATATTTTACCACACACATTGTAAATTATTATTACAAGTACACATAACGAAATATCGACTTTTTACAAAAAATAAAATAATAATAATAAATTTGTTCTCGGCCGAAGTTAATAATATTGTGTCGTGGTGTAATGAAGTACTGCAAGGACGACGATTATTTACTATTTTAGCCCACACGATTTAAGTCTTAAATATTTTTTCTCTCCATATAATACGATATAATAATATGGGCCTGCATACTACGTACCTATTCCGGTAAAGTCTGGTCTGCGATTTACTCGAAAATGTTTTACCAAAAAGCATATTTATCAGCTACACTATATATTATTATAATAGGTACTACCTACATAACCTAACTACAACAACCCAGGTAGGTTATAATATATATAACCAATTATCATCATTTATCTTCGTAATAATAACACGTACTTGTATATTATTTCAACGACATGAATACAAATTATATTGAGACATATATATTGTATTGAGGTCGCCATACCTCCATACCTATATAAGGCCCGTTTGGCGCCGACTACAGGACGACTGGACTGAGGGATTTCTTTTTGTTTCACAGCGTGGCTAAACTTTTAGGGATGTGAATTGGCTCATTTTGTAATAAGCAGTAGATTAACCCTCCCGTTCAATTTCCAGTAACATAAATAAGTATCAGTATAAACTTATAGAGTCTTTCCTCTCTAGCTTCTGTCGGTTGTCACAACACCAAGAAAAGAATCACAAATCCAAAAAGTAAAATAATATGCATACAATCCTAAAAGATCATCTACTTGCTTTCCCATTGTGCATCCAAGTTACAAAACATCGCCCTTATGCTAATTTTCGATCGCATAAAAATTCTACTAAGTAACAAAAATGCAATATTGTGTGATTGTTCCATAAAAATTATATCTAATGTACTATCATCAAAGAACATTATTTAAATGTTATAACTTATAAGTGTCATATTATGTATGCAATGCTACAAACGAACATTCGTGCAAAGTTCAATTATTGTTGTATTGAAATAACTTCGTTTACGCGTTAACCCTCGCTGCTGCCTGCAATTATTATTATTACTTTGTTTATAACTATACTAGCTGAATTACCCGGCTTCGCCTGTGTGTAGTTTAGTTTTTTTTTCATATTTACAATATATCCCTATAACTTCTCGGAACAATTCTTATCTACAAGACGGACAAAAAGGATAGGTTGCAGGTAGCTGGAAACCCGCGGGCCGCCATGAGCCCGTGCCCGGTGCCGTGCAGCACAATACGCATTGGCGAAAAATAATTTTAAGTATTAATTACTCCACTAAAACGCAACATTTTTGAAAATCCCTTCCTTGTTCACGGTGAAAATATGAGAAGAACCTCTATTCCAAATTTCAAGTTCGTACGTTGCGTAGTTTTTGAGTTACAGCGATCAGTGACTAAGTGGTATTTGCATTTTATATGTACAGATTATAGTTATATTTTATCGGTAGCACGGGTTTTTCTATTTTTTAGGATTTCCAAGAAGTCGAACCTACAGCCCGCTTTCGGCAGTCTTGACGACAGGTTTAATAAATAATAAAATATTATAAGTTATAATAATATCGTTAACCAGTTGTAGATTGCAGTGTCGCAATTATAGTCTGCACTATGCAGCTCTATTCCCATTATTGATTACAATGTTACATATTTTTGTCTCCAACCGCCTTTTGCCACCGTACGACGTGCATGGAATGTAGATACTTGTGTCACTGTTTAAAACATATTAATATATTTTATACAACGCGATTGTTTGTTTCAATGAAAAGAAATTGAGTACAATAATGGAGAATTCTCGTCTCCAGCTGTTAAGCAGGTAATTATAATACACCTATTGGTCTGCTTTTTAGTAAATATTTCGGGCATACATTTGTAAATATAAAATGGTTTTAGCGTTTGAGAATCAACAATAGTAAGTCTAAAATCATAGTTTTTAGTTGAAACTGTTGTAATAACTTTTATTATATATTGTTTTTCAGTTGTGTAATGCGTGTGACCCCCTAGCACAAAATGTGTTTTCAAGTGATTTCCTAAAAGAATCTGTAGAACCGACAGATAATTGGAGTACCTAAAACTTTATGAAAATAGGAAAGAATATAGTATGCACATATCTATTAAATAGTATATTAACTTAAATTTATTATTTTGAATATACATCATTCATATTTTATAGGTGATTTCGGAAAAGCATGGTACCTATCTGACCATTTATAGAATACATTCAAACACTTAACTAAACACAATTATTTAGTTAATAAATTCAATATACCTATAAAGAACAAATACAAAGTTAGATCAATTATAATAATTTTTTGTCTAAGCTTGAACAGATAGAAAAGCCATAAACAAAATAAGAATGTTCAATAACATTTCAACTGCAATAACTAACTTTGATACTATTTTTATTGCAAATTGGACCATAAAAAACGAGCTTGTTTCAAACTGCTGCCAAATGTTTATTGTTTATTGTTTGTTTTTTTTTGTGGTAAGTACATAAATTGTTATTATAATATAAAACTATTAAATTTATTTCATATCAAAACTAATTTATAAAATATTTAAAACTTCAGGAAAATTGTTTTATGTTTATTTGTGGAAATTCTGAAATGAGCTTGCCAAACGCTGTACTTGGACAACAAGAAGAAAAGATATTTCTACCAAATTAAGTGACTCCAAAATTGTGGTTGTATTGAATGCGTACGTGTATTATACAGGTACCTACACAATTCACATATTTCATCCAAAACAAATTTTTCACTTACGTTGCCCAAAATATCACTAATACTGAACACCCTCGTCATAATGTCTCCCTTATGTGATATACACAGATAATTCCTAACCTTCAGGCATTGCTTCTCGACAGCCTGACGCGTCTGCTAAATTAAATGTCTTCTCTACTCACTGGTTTGTTACATTCTCCAGACTTCTACACTTTTACCTAGTAAAAATGTATGAGTTTTAACATATTTCTTGAGGAACGATTCCCTCTTTATCGTCCCCTCCCACACTACTCCCAACAGCCACAACAAACCTATGCACAGAATGCTGCTCCGTGCCAGTTGTACCTACGAATTTTAACTTTAGGGCCTTACATATTGATTTTTTAGATTAATTTCTTATTTATTTAATTTATCGTTGTTGTGTACATAAAGTCCTGCCAATGCATCTAACCAATCAACAATTGCCTGTATAAGCGTTAATAATCAAATAGTTATAATGAAATAATAATATTAATACACACCAGACGCTTCAGTGATGAAATGCGTAAAAAATGAATGAATTTCATTATTATAATATGTACATAAATAATGAGAGCCCGAAAAACTTCGTTATCGACAGCGGGTAAAACCAAAAAACAAACAGATGTCCGGTGTTCAGGCAGCAATATCAATCCCAACGCGCCGCGGACAAAGGTGCCGACACGACATCTGTTTGTTTTTTGCGAATAATATTAAATTATTATTTATTACTATTATTATCGTATGATGCTGCGAGGTCTGTCCTATTTTCAGTGATTCGACTGTTTAGCTGCAGCTACATCTAAACAAAAAAAAAGCATAAGGATAACTGCACCATGGTGAATATATTATATAATACTAGCTGATCCCGTGCACTTTGTTGCCCGTTAAAAATGACAACTCTATATTATGAAACTCGATGGTGATAATGAGAGCAGTATAATATTATGCCTACCTGCTGTGGATTGCGGACCCCGCGTGATGAGATGAGCACTTTTTATAAATAACATGCTTTATTTTTATTTTTATTGCGGATACGCCGATGAGCGGCTATAAGTGCAACTCAGCCACCTTTGATAGCATTAAACAATGTGCGAAAATTCAATATTGTATGGATGCTTATAGCTGATCTGCCCGATGAACCACTGCAGGCAACCAACAAACAAAAATAAAAATACCAATTTCTACTGAATTAAAATATTTCTTTCATAAATCTTAAAATCCCTGTTTGAGCAACTCCCCGGGTCGGACCTATCGGGTCCCATTGTGAATCCAAACCATCCAGGGCATTACCCAAACGCATACAAAAAAAATCATTCAAATCGGTCCAGCCGTTTAGGAGCTGGAGTTCAATGACATACACACGTAGAATTATATATATAAAGATTTAGAGGCTTATGTGGAAGGTATAAAGGATAGCAAACGCGCATGGCGTGTATAAAATATATGTGGCATAACATTTGAATCTTTATCGACCACCTTTAGCGTATGCGACAAAATAATATTATATCATGCATACCTACGTAAAATACTTAGGCGTTATGTAAAATACCAATTTTTTTAAATTTAGACAAAGTAAAATACAATTTATCATAATGTGTTATAATATTATATTAAGATTCTAATAATTATTAGATATTATTACTCATATAATAAAATTTAATTTCTATCTATTATTATATTTTCATACATAGGTATTACTATATTAATAATATTGTTATATTAAGTACTATTATTTATAAATTTTACTTAAACTTTTACCTACTTAATACAAAATTTTGTAGAAAAATGGTATTTTGAAGAGCACAAAACATTATTTTTAAGGCAAATGCACTTTTTATTTTGACACTTGTCTTACAAACACATTTAAAAAATCCGTGGCCAGTTCCTGTCAACTGTTCCTTTGCGACAGTTCGTAACGCCACTTCTGTGTCTGTTGGAACGTCGTTAACTTGTAGTAGGTTTTTCTGACATACTGTGATTTGCGAACTGACTTCAGAACTTTATAATTTTTATCTTATTGCATAAAATCGTGCGCGCACGGACACGGTAATTACTAATTACATTTGCGACAAACTAAAAGTAAAGTCGTTGGTAATAGGTGATACCCAATTTTGCTTATTTTTATCATATTTCCTACTCCACGTTGAGCATTATACATAATGACCAGGCAAAGCTCGTATCATGTTTATTTCCGAGTGATTTTTGGAATTTTGTATAATGCCTAGATATTATCCAACGCTAATAACAGAATTCACTGTTACGACTCATAATTGAGTACCTATTATACTAAACATTTAAAAATTGTATTTTGATCTTATTCAATAACTCATAGGCAATATAATAAGTACATGTAGTAGTATAATATTCAATATTTTTTTTAAATGATACTCACCCCGTGCACAGCGCATAATAGTCGGTAAGTTATATTTTACTATCTAAATTTTTTTAAATTATTTTGGATTGTGAACTTAAGTGATATAAATTGTAACTCTACCACTAATAATAGCATAGCTTAAGGGTGACAGATCATATTCATTGAAATTTTGTTCAAAATGTTATAATAAATTGGTACTTAAAAATATATATATATTTTATTATTTATTTTTATATAATATTGCCAATATTTAAATATTTCTGTATTTGAGCCCTCCGGTTGTTTAACTTAATAAATAAATATTAATTTTTTTTATAGTAGTATATACATATAGGATAATATGTTATTTCGAAATCAAATTATAATTATCGTTTATATTCGCTCTCATGTTGTCACCAATTGCAGCCATAATATCACCTACTGAACTACCTATCAATTATCGTTATATGCAATATAATAATAGAACTAAAATGATTATTATAAATTATAATATAGTACATTCGACGGTGTCCTACGGAATGCAAGAGTTTTATTTCTCCGCCATTTCATCGCGAATACGTCAGAATGAAAATCCTATTGCCTTGCCTTTTTGGAGCGCACGCGCGAACTCGCAGACGATAATAACATATAACTTCATATTATACGAACAATGCCGACGCCGTCGACCGAGCAGAGCGTTTTCCGCCACTGCCGCCGCCGCTAGCAACCCCGACTTTGGGCCCTCGCGTTTACCTGCGCATGTGTGTACCCGGGGCAACCCCACAAGCGTCGTTTCATTAGCGGAAACCTTTTCCGGCAAGCTCCACCCGCCGATCAATATTGTATGTGCACCCGCGTCGTGACTTTACCCTCGTCGGCAAAAGGCTTTGACTTATAGGATTTCCGTCGAGGTCCCTCGTGACGCACTGTCCCTGTCTCTCTTTCACTTTCATCCCTACTCGACTTATTCGCTCCGCTCCACTCCTCTTCTCCGACTGCACCACTATCCCTTCGTATTCCTCTCATGTATACCCACCTCTCGTGTTCTCTTCTTTCTCGGGATATTGTCCTCAGCGAAAAACACCTCCACCCGAGCAATGTCTATACGACTTATACACTCAAAAGTCATTCGTCGCCCAGGGACCCGTAGAACCGCTGCCGTTGCGAGGGATGTAAGATACTCGAATAGTGATAAAAAAAAAAATGAGTTAATCGTGTACATAGCGTGCACATAAAAATACTTTATGAAAATTTCGGTGATCGCAAGCATATATATTATTAAATGAATTTATAAAAAAAAGGTATCAAAATATGCTTAAGCAAGTACTGTGCGTAATTCAAACCATTCGTTTTGAGTATCTAAGTCTGAAGTATCCATTTTGGAACCCACGAACATAATACTATAACAAACCTGCGAAAAACGAAAAAATAACCTAACGAAAAAATCCGATGTAAACTGACATGATACACATTTGCTATAGAACCAAACTTAAATCTACTACCTATAATAACTGAGTCATAAGAAAATAAAAAAAACACAATAATTATTATTCCTGGTAGTTTTTACAAGAAATAATAACACATAATTTTGTAATGAATCATAGATCACAATAATTCGTAGGCTTATAAAAATTAATTTTTATATGAATATAAAATATTACACCACGTATTATAATTCGTAACATAATAACAAAACTGGTGTTCAGCAATATGGTATTGCCAACCATTCAACATGTGTAATGGTGTCCTATAAAATAACAATATTTCCATACTTTAAAATACTCAGGCAACCAATTTTTTTTTATAAATTCTTTAAGTATGTTTATGACGCGGTACGTACGAGTTTTGGGCACAGTGTAATGTGATCGTACAGACTACGATGAATATAGTTATACAAAAATAAAAAATGTTACCTAAAAACGTATGATCATCACTGACGTCCCCCGCTGGTCGTTAATGATTATTCACGCGGAATCATAATAAATAATGATATATGTAAATAACGTATGCCTAATATATGTACCTACCTATACAGCTGTGAAGACGAGAGATGAACGACTGAGAATAATGTATTCCCACGCGTGTTGACGTCGTGTGATAATCAGAAAAATAATATGCAATACGCGTTGTAATAATAATAATAATAATGGCATTGGCATTTGCCCGGTCCGAAAAATATTTAAAACACCGTACCAAACCCGTTCTTGTCCACACGAGCTTTTTTATTCCGCCCGATTTCCGTGAAATTACTCGTCGCTTCATTGTCACACGCAGTGGCGTACATCATCACATGCCCACATAATATTATATTGTTGTTATAAAAATATATGGCATAAGGCTGATTTTCTTGGCAAATTTTCAGAGCTCTCATTTTTTTTTTTTTTTTTATAAATAAAATCAGCTTAGTAAAGAAAATTCAGAAGACAAAACACCTGCTGCAATTTATACGAAGGCTATTTCCGATTGAATTCCTTAGTAATATTTATTTTAGTTCAAAACACGATGGCACGTAATGGGATATTGGAGGTAGAGTGTAAAATGTATGAATGGAAAAAAATACCAAGTAATTAAATATTAGGTACTGTAAACATTTGGAACATTTAATCAAATTAAATTCTACAAAAAAATAAAATTAATAATAATTAATAATTACAAGATAGAAAAGTGTACAATGTGGCCATCGTAGCAGGTAAAGTGGTCAACGATCATGTCTTGTAATCTTGTCCTTCAGTATGTAATTGGCACAAAATATACTTCTTATCATCGATCATCATAATGATTATTGATTTATCAAAATATTAGCCGTTTGTTACAAGCAGTAGCGACAACAATTAATTCAATTTTCGTCTGTTTTTTTTTTTTAATAAGGATCCAAAAACCAATTTATAAATATTTGATTGGGATTACTAAATTTAATTAAAATATTTGAAATTGATTTATTTGATGTACCTGATAGAAGTAGTCATATACTCGTATTATCAAGGACGATGAAAATATTTTGTAAAAATAATACAAATTAGAGATAGTCGTGCCTTGAATTTCAAAATTTTTTTTTTTTTAAATATATAAATTATGAATTAAATGTTTTTTTCAAAAAGTCATTGTATTATCAGTTTGACAATATGTTATGATTGTATTATTATTATGATTATACGTGTATAATAGCATACAATATAATTTTCAATTTGTCAGAGATGTTATAGTGTTAAGTTTTTAACTAATAATCAAAGCAATATAGAGCCATATTTACTTTATGGTAGTATTACGTTTTAATTTTGTCAACCATTCGCAGAACAAAACAAAACTGCCTTATTCCGGTAAAAAACCAATTATTTGAAATACTTTAATTTCAAACATCACATCGACTTATACATGAAAAGTATGTATTTTGAGTAGTGGTAGTTGTTCTAACTTCTAAATGTGTGAAGAAATAATTTTAGAATACGTTTATGGTTAGGATTAAATTTTAAGGTCAGACTCAGTCACATATTTAATTTCATTACTATTTACATATCTACATTCAATCTATTTAGCTTATTAAAATATCCTTTTGGGTTATTGCTTATACTGCTATATTAGGTATGTATTATTTTAAGATTATTATAATATATAAAGTTAGTTAATTTTAGTAATCCTTGTGATTATATCGGGCAAGGATAATGTTCTATATTTATCGAGGATCCGGCTTTTTAGTATATCACTGAAGTGGAGTTCATTAATTCATACACTACACATTCATTTAACAGTAAAGAAATATCATTCAGTTTATTTTGATTTAAAAATATACGCTGAGCAATGAAGGACGCACCCAAAATATAAACTTAAATATTTTTCCAGGAAATCTGTGTGGGTAATACAATTAAATAAATTGCATCGTAGTTATTTTACTTAGACAGAAAGCTTTTGCCGATATACCCTCACGCACGAGGGGGTGGTCTTTGTCAAAAGGGCGTTTTGGTTTAAACGCCCTTTTACTATACGAATTAATTGGACGTTTGTAACGTTTAGAAACATGCACTGTGCTGTATAGTGTCTACTCAGTATAATGATATTAAAAAATGATTAATAAAAAATAAAATATCACAAGACCGGAGCTCTTACTAATTCTCACATGTACTTATATAGTAATCACATTATATCTCTTCAGTATACATATACAAGTATTATATATATATTATAGTACATGTATAGGTACTATACATAGTAAAATTAAATTTAGATACATCATTTTGAAAAGATAACACAAACGTTTAAAAAGTACATTAAATTATTTAAAATAAAATCGTAATTGATTCAGTTTATGGTCAGTTAAGCTCTGCAAAAATCTGCATCGAACGGTGTTCAAGATAAAACAATTTGATATATTTGTACATAATACATATTATGTTAAAACAAAATTGTGACTTTGTTTGCCATAGTATGCGTAATTTTAGGTGTAAAACGAATTAGATATATTTGTCATTTTTAATTTTATTCATAAAATAAACATTATTCGAATTGAAATATTGCATCTATATTATAAATTTCCAAAAACAGATAAATTAATTTTCAACAAAACACAAATTTTATAAAAAAAACATACAAAGGATAAAATGTATTAAATTAAATTATCTTTTTTGTTATTATAATCCCACTTGAACTATTAAATTATCTAGAAGCATTGTATAACTAGTAGTATCTAGTTAAACATAAAAAGATATAATTTATTGTAATACAATATCATAGACAGACAGTAGGTAAACATTACAAATATTATTACTAGAGTATAACCTTGGCTTAAAAAATATAAACTAAAAAGTGTATTCGTTGTAACTTTTAGTTTATATACATAAATATAAATGCACTTTCCCGAAGAGGAAACCCTTAACTAATGGATTGGACAGACTTCAAAATATTAAAACTTTTAGTTTTGGTGACAAAATATTTCTCAGTATACTAAAAATATAAAAAAAACTTCCTTACAACATTGTTGATCCATATGAATATTTCATTTTAAATTATCAACAGTAAAAATACCCAAATATCTTATAGAATAAAATTCACAATTTACAGGGGAGTCTAACAATCGATTCCTAATATGTTCATGTAAAAAAAATTTCACACCAATGGGTTGGAAACTAGTCGCCATATATATCACGACAAAATATTTAATGCATTATGATCTCACCTTCCAATAATTCCCGTTGTACCCGATGAGTGTGTATCGGTTTTTCATGCATACGTCAATCTCTCGACGGTATTGAATTCAATAATAATGATAATAATATGAATGGGTGACGTATACATTGCGATATTATGTACCTATCACCGCGGGTTCATAATAATATTATATGTCATAATATATGATATCCGTTAACGAAGGATTAAAACAAAATTCTAATCGTGGAAAAATGTGTAGCAAATCAATTGTATAAACGATAATCACTCATAAGTTCTTAACTTAAGATTTATAAAATAAAAAATGGTTAAAAATATTAGAGCAGGAAAATATTACAATATTTATATTATTTGAAAAAATATTTTTATATTATCTACAACCAAACTGATAAAATAAGTCGAGCTCTCGGTATGCTCTAAACATAGATAGTAAACTGTCGAGTTTAGGATGAGGGGCAGTTACTACCTGATTGCAAAAATGTTTAATTTTTGACTTATGGTAATAGGTACTTTATTATTATAGATATTTCATAAGACTGTTAGAAAATAGGAGTTAAAAAAAATATTCAATTCCTATTCAATCTATTATTTTTAAACATAGATAGAGAAGGATATGTATGTTTTGTGAAAGTTGTTTCAGTTTTTATCTTTAGGCAAATTAAATAATTTGTAACAGTTTATTGTAATTATAAATTAAATGTTATTATGATAATACTGATGCTTAGGGTATACATATTTAATTGATGGTGACAGAGTTGGCACAGCGAAAATTCAAACACATGTACATTTATTTTAGCTTATACACAGGTCACTAGATACAGGTTTTGACATTTTTTTTTATATCTATCAATATATTATATATTATGATATAATTGCTAAAGCCTAAAAGAGGAAAATGTAAACAGCTATTTCCTATAATACGATTTAAATTTTAAAATAGTTATATATCAATCATTTAATATGGTGTGTAGGAAAATATAATATATGGTAATTTATCTTTATAACCATAATGTATGATACTGGGTAACAATATTTCAACAGTAAACACTCATTTTGTTGACAAGTATAAAGTTTTTGAAAATATTCTTAAAATGTTGTAATAGTTAAGTACATTTTACTTTATTTTCATATTATTATTAAATATTTCCCTTTTTTAATGACAACATATGTACTTACATTTTCAATTTCATATTTCAAATCATAAAATACCTGTAATGTTGAAATTTATATTTAATTTAGAACTATTACTTAATTTTGTACAACTTATAATGTAATTGGAGTTTAGATGAATGGATTAGAAAACTAATATAATTTCACCACACGGGGGCATGCTCTGTTTGACTGGAAATTCATATCCCTCCTTTGGGTTTTTTTGTTTATTAATTTTTTATCAACAAAGAGAATACTCTATGTAGTATATTGTGAAGTTAAAAATGCAAGTCTTAATATTTTTGTCCTTGGGATTTTATGTTTTATATTATATCTAAGTAAAATCAACTACGCTGACCACGCACCACTCCACACAAAAAACAAAATACCAAATTGAAGCGAATGGAAACATTGGAAACTTATATAAAGATAGTAGCCTACAACTCTATCGGTCATCTATAGACCAAAACAAAATGAATATAAGAGGTGCTCCAACAGCCTTAAAAATTTGTATTTTTTCGTTATTATTATTTATTAACAGCCGGCCGGCCGGTTGACCCGTGCACTGCGGAGAGGTCTATACAAGGCGATCTGGCGATTTATGGTAGTGCGATGGCGTCGATCACCGTGATATAATATTATTTTGTTTGAAAAATCTCACGCAATACCTTAATGTGCGTGCGTGTGTGTGTGTGTGTGTGTGTGTGTGTGTGTTGCATATGGACGCGACGTCGGATCTCGTTTACGATTTTTTTTTCGCTGACTTATATGGCGTAAATTTTTTTCGCGCCCAGAGAGCCTCGGCCTTGGCAGACTCGCGTGGAGGAGTAAAACCAGCGCTTTTAAGGCCACGATTATCCCGCCGAACGCGATTCTCAGTTTATCGAAACTTTATAATTTATTAAAGATTATAGAATGACGATGAATTATATGAAACAGCCTCGTGCCTCGTATTGAACGAACCTGAAAAGCGGCCACGATCATAATTCAGATGACTATGTACATTATTCGTTGGAGAAACTTAACAGCAGCATGATTGTGACCAATTAATTCGTTTTTATTTAGATTTTTGAAAATTTCTCACTGTTTTTCTCCTAATTTTTCAAATGAACTGATGGACGATGGTACAAATATTTTTCTAGTCTACTCTCCACATTAATCAAACACGCACACAGTTCATATTTTACGGTCAATATTTTATATTCACAATATGAATAGTAAAGAAACGACATCGAACAGCCGTAAAAAATAATATTTGGTTAGGTTTTATGCACGCGTGTAACGTCGTCTCGTGCCAATATTATTCTTTCGGCCATTGGCGTTGTATTCGATCGAACTTACCGGGGAAAAAAAACAATGGAAAAATACGGCCGGCTCTGCACTATTGTACCGGCCGTCACGCCGTATATAGAAACAAACTTAAAACACCCTACACCAATTTCATATAACACCACACATACAAGTATGTATATACAGGGTGATTCTCATTACACGAATCAAATATTTTATATTTTGTAAAAATATACAACAATATGTAACAGACATTTTTTTTTGAGATTATATTTTGTATTGAAGTACTATGCGCGCATGTGATAAATTGTACTTACCTATAATGTTGTCTAAAACAAAACTAAATATAATTTGTCGTGGATGGAGTCGTACTGCACTTACGTACGTCCTACTAATGCCCATACACCTAATACGTATTATAAAGAAGAGTACTTTGAATTTTCATATTCTGATTTTCTAATATATTATAGTACATACTTACGGTTTGAAACAAGTTTTTTAAAAAAATTCTCGGTTAAAAATAATATTATATTGTATTTTGGCATTTTGCTATAGGTTTTTGCAGTATAATAATAATATGTCCACTGCAGGGGAGGCTTAACTATAATACATTATAATATATGGATCTATAACATTTTAGACTTCGTTCATAAAAATTACAATCTTAATATAATGTTACATCTTATTAATTCATTCACGGAACACTGAAAGCATTTTAAAATTTTCCTAATATTTTGTGGTGGCAATCACCGCTCTTGTCCCCTCTGCCGTTGATGGGCCTTAAACAAGTACCTAACTTATTAAAAATGAAATTTAATAATTAATAATTATTTCTGTTGATAGAATTCCATTAGATTGGCCTTTGTTTTTTCTGTTCATATATTACTCTAATATATATTATTTTCAATATTTTATATTAATAGTGAACCTTTACTTATTTACTCTTATGAAATTAACTGATTGAGCTTTAGCACGGACTGAAAATATTCAGTTTAAAAAATAAGTAACTGATTTTTTATTTGAAATTACATTAATTTTAGTTCTATTCAACTTGTAACTTTTAACTTTAAACTGAGCTTACATTTTTCTATAACTAAAAAAGTTAGTTGACTTGTCTGTTCCTGATTAAAACGATGCGTTTTATGTTTACTATAATACCATAATATATCATATTGTCATATGGTATATAATTACAATATACATTGTACATATCACTAAGTACAAAAGTCACGTGCATAGAGCGATCGCGATGACATTATACATTAAACATAATGTAACATTTAGCCTACAGTCTTAATGTTAATCATCCACTACACGATTACTCGCTCTTACAAAGTAGGCATATTTAATATATACCGACTCTCTCCTCTCATCTCTATGACGCCGATCACCATTGTAGGAGTTTTTAGTGTCACCTTAGACATCCCTCGCATCTTTCCAAACATCGATTTCCGTGTCACCTTCTATTTTACTCAATAGATCCCATCGCTTCCCGTATCCCTTTTATTCGTCATCCAGTACCTTATATGTGCATTGTACAATCATCACTTACGCAGTAAACCACGGTCTTTAAATAACTGTGTAACCTAATAAGTATAAAATAAACTAATAATTGTCAATTTTGGTATTTAAGGTTGCTGTTCGTGCAGTTTACTTTGTTGTAAAATATATTAATTGTGTTCTCTTGAATTTACTGGATTGCTGCATGTAAGTTAATTAACAACGGCTATCTAGTTTTTGTATTATCCTATAATATTGTATTCTTGAAAATATATAAATATTTCCGTTTGTCTTATACCTATAAATAAATAATAATACCTACTAGAAATATAATATGTTATAATATGAATGTTGCAACTTAGCCCGGGGGAATCTTACTACGGTTATACAGGGAATGATTTATTATTCTTGTTGATAAGATTTCAGTAGGTAGCTGAGAGGTTTGAGCACACGCGTGCATTAGGTTTTATCAATAATAATACGTGTTTGGGTTACCAAAATCAAGAATAATCATTCATGTATACTATAAATAGCAGTATGTTCAGATGGGATACAAATGTCCCTAACCCTGTCGGCGGATAATCGATGACGTATTATAGGACGTAACGAACGCATTACATTATATTATGCGCATTAGACACGCAGCGGACATCGTGCGGCCATCGTCGATCCATCGCCGGTCCGGACTCGGTCGATAATGATCTGAGCCGTACGCACAAAATGTCGTACACAATAATATCGTATCGTATTAAAATAATATTATGCGCACGTAAGTCGTACGCCACGTAACGTCGGGACGAGGAGAGTTTTTTTTTAAAACGTCGCCTTCCATCGCCGCCGCGTGCACGCGGCTCCCCGGGCCGGCGCTTAATTACGAGACCGACCGACGGCCGCCGTACACGTGTTTGCCGCCGCCGCGATGCATTTTATAGTGCACCGCCTTGTATGCACATTATGCGTATTAAATGTATTATATTGTGTACACGACGCGCTCTGTATAGTCGCCGAGGGGCCCCCGCCCGATGCACGTGCACGCGCACGTGCAAAATATCTTGATCCCGCGGCCGCCATTAAAACTAAACCGTTCATTACGGAGGCCGCGAGACGACCCTATCTATAATAATACGATATATTACTGAGCCGCATAAAAATAATAATGTACAGTGCATTATTACTGTTGTGTACAGGGTGATGCGCAGAACGCGCTCGAGGCTCGTCCCGTTTCTCCTTTAATGCCCGATGAATACGATTAAATTCTTGAGATATTTTTTGCATATTATTAACCCACCGCACAATAAGGATAATAATCTTTAAAAAATGATTTCACAAAAATACAAAATAGAAGTTATATTGGACATTGTATTTATTATTATTTTATTATTACTATTATTTAAAGTTTTTACAAATTAAATGTTGATAGACTATAATTATTGCTCACATATTCAAATTACCATAACGTCCATTACCACCATATTTTCCGGACCCATTATTATCGACTTATTATGCCTAGTACAAAAAGTTAAATAACTCAAAAACGAAAACTACCTACACATTCCGTTCGAATTTTGATTTTGATACGGCAACATTTTCAAAACAATTATTCACTACAACATAATTTACAGTAGATAGCTTATACGAAAAACAGTAATATGTATCTCCATAGAACACTCATTTAGTATAGGTAGTACAAAAGAATATTAAGAATTATAAAATTTAATTTAATTGAAAATTCCAAAACTCGAATTTTGTGTGACTGCATTGTTGAAAAAAAGGGGACGAGCATTTTTGTTGAATCACTCTGTATATCGTGTTAATGCTTACGCACGTGGTGTGTACAATATTATTTTGGACGAGTAATATATACAATATACTAGTTAATACCTACGCATTATCTAATGTGAATTTGCTATGGTCCTTCTGTATATTATTACTATTATTATTATATTTGAATCACAAAGCATACAAAATTAAGATGAATATCGCCTATAATATTAGTTTTCTAGGTCTATGTCAATTAATATGTAATATTTTCAACAGCTTTCCGTTAACATTCCGTAAATGAAATTTTCCGATCTACATTTTTAACAAAGAAACTATCTACAAGATCACAAGTAATGAAGCATAAATCAATTTTATTAAAAATAAAATTAATACATATAATATGTTTCTTATAGTTAGAAAACGTATCCAGGGAGCCCTCAAGTTGTAGCCAATGGGTCCAAATACATCTCCTGACGTATTTAAAATTGTATAAAAAATGTAATATTGTGCATTTACAATAATATACATTATACAATAGCTATAAGCTAGGTAATTTTCAATATTTTTAATACTAAATAAACATGTTTATCTAAATAAATGAGGAACTACCTTTTCTACTGTAAATTCTTTAGTAGATAATTTGTATGATTAAGCTGTTTGCAAGCGTTTCTGCAATATTCGAAAGTAATTTATGATCTATTGAAATTATTTGTAACCCTGTGGTGCAGATCGTTGGAATTAGCGTTGGGGAGGGAGGTTGTCAGAACTCCTAAAACCTTCTAAGTATGTACCAGGTAACTATATTATAAATTATTACACAATTTCATAATTATTATTAAAATAATCCGTTGCCATTAAAAATTCATATTATTAATTGAACTGCCACTCTGTAATCTTGATATTCAACACCAATATCAATACAAATAGCGAATTATTACAATATTGAATATAATAATGTGGATATTGGTCCATGTAGGATATTGGTCCTTTATATACATAATTGTTACGAAAGAATGATCGTCTCGAGCGACTTGGACGGGTTAAAATGTTCGAAGGCGACAGATGTTCATTAAACATGTTGACTAAAAATTATTTTTAGTCTTTTTGAAAATGTCCTATCTTGACTCATTCATTTGGATTGTATACAAATAATACCATTAAAAAATACGCGAGCACTCATGTTCGTGTTCTATACCTATATATCATGTGTGTGTGTGTGTGTGTGTGTGTGTGTGTGTGTGTGTGTGTGTTATAGTAAGTTGTTACAAAAGTCACTTTCTGCATGTCAAAATCTACAATTTGTAACGGTTTCAATTTAGTTGTTTTAAAAATACCCTTTGGACATATTATTATTTATATATTCAATATGCACAATATTACCCGGGAAGAACTAGTGAGATAAAACTTCCATTCAAATGTCCCTAAACTTAATAACTAGAAATACGACAATAATATAATAATATGATTGTATTCATTTATTTTTCTTTTGCTAAAAGTGTATGAATATTCAAGTGAAATTACTATACAGTATATACCTACTATTGATCGTATCACCAAGAAATGTAACAAATTAAACGGGAGTTTGTAATTTGTAACACTGCAGATCGTTCAAAGTAGTATTTATAATTTGTATTAGAATTAGTATCTATGTATTCGATTATGCATTGTTTATTTGATATTCATTATGCTGGCTTTTGGCTGACTATTTGACCGGCAAATAATGCTTAGAATATTATTAAGACTTCATTTGTAGCACCTGCACCTTATAGGATTTTATTGTTATTCTATGTAATATTATTAATTTCATGTTTGATAATAGATAATTTGACAACATTCATGCTTATATTAAAGCTACCTACTCAAGATTTGTTCGGCTAAATGTACATTTTCTGTGTTGTGCGTGGGCTTACAAAGAGTGAAAACAAATAATGTGTTGACATAGTCTTAATATATTTTTTTTATTCTTATTTGTAATATTTAATTAAGGTTTTTTAAATTGTATTTATTATGTAGTCTATGAACATGTACTCATTTCCTATCATCATAATATATATTCACTAAAATATTATGTAGGTAGTAAGCACTGTACTTGAGCCCACACGAGTCTATATATAACGAATTATTATATTGTAGCCCGATATTGTAATAGATACATAGCAATATTTTATTCCACAGGATCGTCCGAATAATTTTGAAAGTCACGTAATATGTTCTTAAAATTGTACCTTGGCGGCCCTATTATTACTATAGTCTAATATCAACATAGCAAACAGATTTCTCGTATATACAAAAGTCCGTTTCGCCCAAATTTCATTCTATATTCACACCTTTCAATCAATTTGTCTACTTATCGACTCTAAAGTCCCACGAAATATTACAAACAAACTACTTCAAAACGATCTCTAAGACGACACAATCTGCGAAACATGATTGTTGTCCTTCGACAACACTACAAAAGGTTTTATCTTTCATCATATGAAAAAATAGTTGACTACTGACAAATATAAAACCCCTTAGTTATCACCCACCTGGCATCCATAACACTCTAATCCGGCTAGACAGTTCATGCGTACCTGATTTGTAAAATTGTTATACTTAATTAGCAAATTCTGTTAATACTAGTAGTCACTACAATAGCGGGATACGAGGCCAAAGCATCCCTTGGATACCATTTCAAAGATGCCATTCATAATCGTTATCTATATAAACTATAAATAATACAAACATATTACCATTATTTATTGTAAATAAATGTTATGATTTGTGGCGCTCTTACAATATTTTGAAAGAAAAAAAATACATATCACATTATAATATTGTACTTTAACGTCTCGATGTTGGAAACAGAAATACAAAAAATGTTGACACGTCTTAAAAGTTGTTAGTTCGCTGGTTAAAAAACAGCATTTTATTATTTGATGTACCTATTCTTAGTTCGAGGGTTAGGGAACAGTGCGACTAATATACGTCTTGAGAGATCGTCTGTAAGTCGTATACAGCGCACGCGGACTTTGTCACAGCGGCGCGATTTGATATTTCCGGCTATTTTTTTCCCCAACACACACACACACACACACACACACTGCATTGCACACATATATTTTATATATACTATTAATACAGTAATATGACAAATAATAATAATAATATACACGGCTCAATGCATGTAGTTCATTAATCTAAACGAATTCAAAAGGTGCTCATATGCGAGACGAGCATTTGTCTACATCACAGTCACGATATGTATATTTTATATAGTTACGTAAGTAAAATATCCTTGTTATATTTTTAGTTCGTTCATACGCAAGTTGTATAGACATATGTATATAATAAACAAGCTATGCACTAGACTACTAGAGCATTACTAAGAACAACGAACAACATTATCATTACTCTATTATGAATCTAGTCTCGATTCAGTGATTTTGTTGTAATTTAAAAATATTATTTACTTGACATTTTTAAGTATATTATTATATTGTATGGGTACACACACTGATACACTTAAATGCGATTTTGTTAACTTAACAACTACTACCTACTGTATAACTAAAATATACTTTAATAACATAATAAATATCAAATAATCGAAACTCGAACAGTAGTTTTTAGGTTATTTGACTTTGTGTAAGTACTAAAGATACTTAATAAGATAATAATAATAATTTATAGTTATAAATTGTACTGACACACTCCGAAATATTACACCAAAATAGTTTCAATTACAATTAAAATTTATTTGTTATTTACTATATTATATATATATATATATATTTAAACAAATCGCCGATGTATAAATTATTTTTTTTTGTTTCTGATAACCTATACCTCAATTAAACACTAGCACAACCCTTCCCCACCCAAAATACGAATCCTTGATGTCAAGAAGTGTCCTCATTGAATAATATAGGCAATGTATACCTGGCAACTACTACAGCACTATGTATAATATTTTATAGTCTCATATGCTCTGCGCTGTAATATTAGGTGAACAATTTATAGCGTGGGAACACGTATTTTTGTACCATATTGGGACTGCGGTGGTTGGGGAATTGATTTTTTGGAAAAACGTTTTCGAACCATAAGAGCCTCGAGTGACGGGGGTGTCCTTTCTCCCCCTCCATAAGCCACTACCACGGAGACGTATTATAGAAAGTCGATGGCGCATACGTGCTGTGTAACGTATATATAATATATATATATATACATTACATTTATAATGACCGAGCGTGCGTCGTATAAAGTATATACACGGGCTGGCGGCTGCCGACCGGAATTGAAAATGCAATATTCATGGCATCCGGAACTCAACGAACGACGCGACTGCGGGCGTCGGCAGTGGTGCATCTCGAATTTCTTTCCCCCCGCTCCACTCTGTACTACCCCCATTGCTATAAGACCGTTCGCCGCTCGCGTGCCGGACATGACGCATGCCCCCGGACCGGAAGAAAAATGCACGCGGCCGGATCCAAGATGGTAGCGGTGGCGTGTAGACCCTTTTTTCACTATACCCCCTACAGTCCCCTCCCATCGTGCCTACAGTCCCCAGGGGTGGGATATTACGTGGTATATGTTATAATAATGTACATATAGGTATATACGTAGTGAATTCGCCCGAACGAAAAAAGCTGATATTATTATACAGAAGCTATACTATGCTTTTGCTATTATAGATGTAAGTCGGACCAATCAGACGAAAATAATAAAATTACCGCGGTCAAAGTAAGAACAACATTTTAGTGATATTTCAAATGTCATGAACCAGTTGGGCCTAAACCAAAATCTATGTTTAAAGATCAGATAACCGATCGGTGTTATAAAAAAGGGGCTAAGGATTGCTTAACTGTAATGGTTTGAATGATTAAAATAATTAATAATTGAATTTGCTTATAATATATTAATTTTATGGGGATTTAGGTACCATATTCGATTAGTTTATATATGCGGATAATCAAAACGTATATCAGGTCGCCCAAAACAGATACGGTGATCTGGCTATAAAAAATAATTATATAGAAAGAGAAATATCTTATAAGACTATCGAACATCGATAATAATATGTTATAATCATTTGCATTCAAACATAGATGTATATAAAAATTGTAAAATATATTATTATACTTATCTTATTTTTCGATGACGAGGAAGAGACGCTTTTTTGCATGATTTATTTTCAACTTAGATTTTCAGGACTCCCTGACTCCCTGTGTGTCTACTAATAATTATTAGTGACTTCAATAACTCTTTTCTACCACTGCTAATTTTAAACTTTGATTTTTTATGAATCTAGCCCCTGTAATTGTAAAATCCTAGTTACGTCCAAGAGTAGGCCTAACCTCGAGTTTTACGGTCATTACACCAATTACTGCACTTAACTTTACCTTCTGCAAGCCAAATAAGTTAGATATATTTTGTCCAATACAATCTCATCAAGATCGAAATATTACTCATTAAAAATTTACTAAATTATGACGTATACTAAAATAATAGAAAATTGATTACTAAATGACTGGTTAAATATTTCTTGTTTTCAAGCATTTAAATTATTAATAGCTGATTTGTAGATAATATTTGACAATATAGGTGTATTGATACAATTGTAACATGTTGATTTTTTATGAAACGTCATTATAACAACTAAGAATTTTAGTTATGTACCTAAAAAGACGAAAACAAGTTTTCACACTATCCCTAGCTATAAATATTATATTTAACAGCCTGTTTGGTTCGTTGCAATGCATTATACTGTTTGTTGAGATTATATTTTTAAATTTAAAAGACTAAATACCCGTTGATAACTTAAATTAACATTTTAAACTATTAAGAATCGCTCTATCAACCCTGAAAGCTACTGATCGCAGCTGGTCCATCGACCTAAATTGTTTGAGTGCAATTGTATTTTAATAAGACGGATAATTTTTAACAATTATTGGTAAACTTAGGTATGCATGACCTGACCTTGACCTTAAGTACCTAGTACCTATATATACTATTTTCTTTTTTATAACAGCTATTACTCATCTTAATTAGGCACTGGAATAATGTAGATTATCATAAATAAATAATTTGAAAAAAACGTTTCAAAGGATATAATATGCAATACCATATTATATTTTATGTAAGAGTACAATAATTGAACAAGTCGTTCATTTTTTAACCTATATTATGTCTGCGACATTATGCAGAAACGCAAATTTTCCAATCACTTTTGCGTCATTCGAGTACAATTTTTTCCGAGCACCGGACGAATTACGTTTATTTTAGGGGGTGTT
This sequence comes from Myzus persicae, assembly GCF_001856785.1. Lineage (NCBI taxonomy): Eukaryota > Metazoa > Arthropoda > Insecta > Hemiptera > Aphididae > Myzus > Myzus persicae. The sequence continues at coordinate 44,304 of NW_019104019.1, forward strand.
GTTCGGTTCAAAAGAGTTCAATCCAGTACTACATACACGCCCACTCCGCCTCACGGAAATTTACTCCTGCAGCAACAATTGCACCACTGCGAGTAGGCGCGCCCGTAAGACAAGTGTACAGTACCTATAATATACACTGCAACGACTGCATGTATAAGTTATACAAATGTGCATATTATAATATTGAACCGGATTTGTCATGTAATATTGTACACCAGACTATACGACGGCAAAGCAAATAAATAATAGTAATATATCATATATCATTATACATACATTGCGTAAGTCGGTGTGTAGTTCCGGTGTGATCACACTTCGTCGTATACAGAATGTTTCACCAAGCACGCTTAACCCAATTTTTTTCTTTCACTAATGTATTTATTCAAATTCTGATTTTTAGAATTTGTAATTATAGTTAATTGTAATTATATATTTGTAATTATAAGTCTTTGAGGACATATTTTCAAATTCTTGAGATTGTTTGTACTACTTAAGGAATATTCTGCAGTGTGGATACAAACTGCTGTTTCTCAAATAACTCCCTCCCTCCCGTTTTTACTGTATATTGAAAATCTCGTTCAAATTCTGAATTGTGTAACTGTATAAAAATGTTCAAAAAAATTATCCATTAAATGATTTGCCTTAAAAAAGTGCGGTTTTCTTAAGAAAAACTGAAGTTTCTATCTCCAAAAGACACTGCTTAAATAGTACACAATAACATTAAAATATGATCAACAAGTACATTTGAAAATTCAGAAAATCAGTTTTCAAATAACATAATTATTGAAAAAGAAAAATATGATAAGCATGCTGGTGAAACACCCTGTGTCCCTGTATATAAAAAAATCATATACAATACTATATTCATATGATAATAGATTTTATTTAAAGTTACCTTAGGTTTTTAATTAAATTGTAAAATGTACACCCATTTACGCCGATAACTGATAATAAAATAATGCCGACGCATGTATGAGATCTAAACACCTACCCTCCCACATCATTCAAAGAGTAGACCATCTGTTATCCAGTTAAGTATTTATGATAGAAAGATAACATCTCGAATTCACTCTTTACTCGAAACAAGCAGATTTAGGATTATTGATTTTTACATTTTTGGAAAGAATCATTTTACTATAGGTAATTTCTCTTTTTTGTGTAACAATATATTACCGTTTGCTCGGGTGAAGAGACGAATGTTTTCTAATTTTAAATATTGTGTTTAATTAGTTCTACGAATATTATCAAACAAATTAGGAAAGCTCACTCTTCTTAATGTATTTTCATTCTAGGTAATAGATTATAATTCCATATTCAATTTTAAAAGAATTTGGTAACCTATGTACATATTTTGGTACCTATTGTCTATATTTTTATACTGTCATCTATGCACCTATATTGGCTATATTAAATACTCATATTTTTGTATAGACTTAATACTAGTTTGTATGAATTTAGAATATTTAGATACTTTTAATACAACTATTATACAATTATTAATTTAGGTATTAAACTAAAATATTATACATATAATTTATTTTTTTCATTAAAGAAAAAGCCTCGATAGCGTGACCATTGGCTTGTTTTTTACATGATAATATGTTTCTAAACAATTTAAATTAAATTGTATAATTCAATGTCTTTTATAAATAAAATTATATTTTCGATAGATTCTTCGGCCAGTGCGTCGTGAAGGTGTTCCGGTATATTGTGCTTTTGTCGGGCGTCTTTACTGTCTCTACATTTGGTAAGGATGTGTTTAATTGCGGTTGAATATCCATATGTAAGGCATGTTTTTGGCGGTTCTTTTTTACATTAGGTGGCCATGCGTGTGGGGTGTATGACATATTCTGATTCGATTTATTACAACTTCGTCTCTTCTTTTGAGAGACATTGGGTTACTCTATTTTTCTGTTGTTCTTTTTATTTCGTTTAGTTTAGTGTTCATTTTTAGCTATTCATTTTGCCATTTATTTTTAATTTGGCTGTAGACAATTGTTTTTATATCTTTATCAGATTTGATATTCCATAAGGTTAGTTGATATGGATTATTGAATTTTTGTCTTGGTAAGTATGTCCGGTCTTTCATTACCAGTTATTCCGCAGTGCCCGGGAGTCTATGAGAAGATTAAGTTATTGTTAAATGCATTAATCAAGTATTGATTAAAATATTATATTAATATTTAATAAGTGTCTAATTAAATGTATTTCTTGTTTTTGTTATGAAGAATATCTATAATATTAAAATTAAAAATTATATCACCAATCGTAACTATTTGCTAGTAGGCAATTGATTTTAGTATGTATTATCTACTTACTAGAATATTTTTGGGTAAGTTACCAACACAGAGGAGTGGCATATCTTAAATTCATTAAATTCATTTAAATGAAAAATCTGAGTTGTCTCGTGATCGATCTGTACGCCGGGTGCAATGTTAATTATTGAACTAAAAAAAATATGAAATCTTTATGATATTTCGTATTAAAATTTGTGGGTCATATAATAAAAACATAATTTTTTTTAAAACACAAATATTCACTTATTGTACAAAAATATATGATTTACTGAAATTAATAAACTATAATGATGGACTCTTTTCTAGAATTAAAACAAAATGTTCAAAATACAAATTTTTGATTTTTAAACTCGCCATTGTACAGATAGTGGATATGGTGCTTGATCAATTGTTAATCAAAATCATAAGAGAAAATATGTACCTCCAACAACTTCCTAACCTCAATTATCACATATTTAAAATTGTAATAAACATCGAAATTAAGGTTATTAATTTTATTTTTAAATTTATTGGTATTCCTGGTTATTGACGAGGCTCCTTAGATTTTTTTAGGGTCTCAAGAGGGGTCGTGAATAAAAATTTTATTGATCAATGCGTTTTACAAAAAACTACACAACAAGGACCGTGATTAAGTTTATGCGACGTAAATCATTAATATTTTATATAAGTATACCTATACTATACCTACTTCCGTTCGAAATCTAACGCGCACGGGGTTATTAAAAATGTGTGGGAACGTGATTTTATTACCTTTGACGCGTTATTTGCTATACACAAGCGCGTGGTGTATGCCTATATCATATATTGTACGCTTTATTATGTACATACATGTATATAAATAATGCATTTAACATATAATATGTATACATAGGTGTATATGCACACACTGCGGAACCCAGATTTAAATAATACGTCTTTAAATCGTGAACGCGTAAAATAGTGAGTACGTAGGTAAATTATGCGTAAGACGTATATTATAATATATTATATATATAATAAATATACACTATACGTCTATACGAGTCTATACGACGTTTTCATTTAGAATTGATCGTAATTTCTATATGTCATGTGGCGCTTTTGAGGCAAACCCGGAGCGGCCTACGACGGTGTGAAAAACATAACAATATAATAAACGGATGTGATGGTAATGTTGTAATTATGTAGTTGCATAATATTATACATATTTATATAAAAACTAACAAAGTCTTCTGTATGCGAAAAAAAATGATGACTGAACTTAACCATGATGAGCTGTTTCGAAAATCGAACTTGACTCGTACATTATGTGAAATTCAATGTATTGCAAAAATTGATTTTGACATCGAATGAGCTTTAGAATTTCAATACAAACGCTTCACTACTAGTTTTTAGTGTGGTTCCCGGTAAGCAGCAAATTTAATCACGATGGTATTAAAAGGAGATCAAAAGTAAATATATTCCCAGTACTTTTCAAAATAATCGGGAAATGCGAATAGAAAATTTTAGAAAACGGTAGTTACTAGTTTTGAAAAATATAAATTGTATTATTCAAAAATGTACATTTGACATTTGCCTTGAAGTATTCACTAAAACGTATTTAAATCAGTATTTCTTAGACGTGACATAATTTTCAAATTGCTTTGGGTCTTCTTGTGTTATTTAAATATTTATGAAAAGAAATTTTTTTTAAATCTCATTGGATTAATTTATCTGTAAAACTGCATGCCAATTTAATAGAATGTTCGTCATACGTTTTTCTTGAAAAGAAATTAAGTTGTTATTCAAAAATTCTAATTTTAATAAAATGAATAAACTTATTGAACTTGAAAGATTTTTAACTACAATATTCTATAGGTAATTTGTCAATATTTATAGACTAATTTTATTCTATTTACAAATTACAACAGGCTTTAGACATTTTAAAATATATTTCTATTTAGTTTGTCGTTCCCCAAAAATTAGTTTTTTTGTTTGACTACTTTATAATAATATACCACGTATAGGTTTAATATAATACAGTTTTTTTATCAGTGACTTTTTATCCTCTACAGTCTACACACCACCACAATGGTCGTAAATAACAAATGCTTTTTAAATTATTACAAATATTTCCTATCGTAAAATTAGTTATCACTCGTCATAAATTGCACCGTAGACTTTTTTCTTACATAAAAAGTATTAATAATTACCTAATAGTAAATTATTATTATTGAACAAATCGCTCTATTTACGATGCTTGGTATATACATAAATATGTATATTGTATAATTATAAAAGGGTAGATTATTATATCGAAGACGGACTGCAGAATAGCCAATTCAACCTGCTAAAATCATTTAACCGATCGAGTTTCGTAATTTGACTTGACAGCTAAAAAAGTAAGTAATTTGAAATAGCAATAACCAATGGTGTCGCTGGTCGCGTTAGTACGGACCAATTCTAAATTATAAAGGTGCATTTTATATAAACGCGTTTAAATACATGTAATTTGTTTAACATCTTATCGCCTTATTTATACTTTTTGTTTGGCTAATTTTAATACCCTTTACACAAATCCGGTGTCCATTCTCTCGAATGTACATACATTATAATATGTCATTTAAATATATCCTATTCTGTTTATAGGTACAGAAAATACATAACAATATTATAATATCATGTTTTAATATTTAAACGTATCGGGAACGCGTAGAATATCATATTATTATAATATTATAGCAGCCAGGCACTGCCTAATTTAAATATCGAATCGTATACGGCATTATAAAAATATTTATACCATGTATAGTTATCGGCCATAAAACGTTCGTACAACACGTGTATTTGTGCCCACGCGAACGGTTATTTTACGACGACCACCAATACGCGTTACTACGATATTATACTATTTAAACTATACATATATATATATACAATATTATACATACCTTTACGCGTACATATTATTATTGTAATGTGTAAACGTATAATATATGATACGACATTAGTGTCGAATACTATTTAGGAACCTCACGATCTGCTTATATCTTTCTGTCGAGATTATGGAGCTACAGAGGTGTACTACAGACAACAGAGTCAAATAACCGCGGAGGACTGTAAAAAAATATTATGTTACGTATTAAAATATGTATAGGTACGGTCATGTTATCATATCCATTTTCGAAATATTATACAGTGCTAAGACACTAAAATTAAAATAACCCATTAATATAGAGAAACCGAGAAAAGAGATTTGTTTTTTATTACCAGAATATATACTTTTTAGTATTTTCGTGTCCCGCAGGCATAAAGTATATAAATTAATTTTGTCGTTAAAAACAATATAATATAATAATATATGCATAAGTTAATATTTAGATCGTTTTTTTTCTATATCTAACGCGTATTTTCTATTTTAACGTCTTTATTTAAACCAAAATATCTTACTGAAAACGATATATTTCATTTTTTATACTTCATTGCAGTGTTTATTATAATAATTTGTATACGTATGTAAAATTGTGTAGGCATACAGAGTCGGGCTATCCCATTAGGCTACCCCGGCAATCGCCCGAGGGCTCTTGGATATTTTTCAATATTGGGACCCACAACTAAATAAGAAACTGTGTATTTAAATCACTTATTAGTCGTGACTCGGGTTCCAATCTAATCAATTTGTATACATTGAACATTGTAATAATCGAAGTATGATTTATTCAACACATTCCACATAGCATGGACCCAATCATGAGCCAGATCGACGATGAAAAAATAATTCGGATGTAATACAATTTCAACAAAAATATATTCGATATTTCCACTGCATACTTGGAAAAACCGTTTCGCACAAGCAAGTTATAAATGGGTAAAATATTACAATCATTCATATGAACGGCTTCAAAATTTATTAAAATATCAATGCACCTGAAACGATTATCAAACAACACTGCAGAAAATGTCGTTACCTTTATACATTAGATACGCATACATTTACCTCAAAAACTGATAATTTTTGCTGAGTAAATTTGACAAAATATGAGAAACAATACTTCACACACTTAACATCCACGTGCTATATAGACTCCACTAATGAATGAAATAATTATACTTATTTGTTTTTTAAGCCATTTTTTAATTTTAGTTTTGAATAATATCAAACATTTACAATGTATATTAGTACGTATAACTTACTACTGTAGTATAGCGTATAATTTGTCGATTTTTTTCTACCATCCAGTGAACAATAGTCAATAATATATATGCAAACAATAAGATATTTAAGTACCTATACACCTATATATATATGAACGTATATGTGGTAAAATATGTAAGACGTCGGAAAAAACGCTCAATTCCATAAGTATACAGAGTGATTTCCCAAGCATGCTCATCACAATGTTTTAATTTAATAACTAATTTATTCAAATTCTGAGTTCAAGAATTTTTAATTACAGCTTAAAGGCCATATTTTTAAATTGTTTAGTAGCTATTAATTAAAGACTTGAAGGGTGTTCTGTGATGAATAGTGATACAACTATTATACAAGCTTCTATTTTTTAAATAAAACACTTTTTTTTAACTGTGTATTAGTTAGAAGATATTTTTTTTAAAAATTCTTATGTACCTAATTCAAAATTCGAACGAGTGGTTATCGAGTAGTCCCAGTCATAAAAATGTTTATAATAAGGATAATAGTCTTTAAAAAATAAAGAAAAAGTATAAAATATATGTAATATTGTATCGGCTAGCACCTATGTATTTTATATTAAAGGTATTTGGATCATTTCCACAAATTATTAAAGTTTTAATCTATTGCTAAAATGTTTAAGACGCCTTACTTCCCATATCTTCCAAGCCTATTCTCATGAACCTGTATAATCATTTAGTTAAATAAATCAAAAACTACAAGTTCGAAATTTGATTTTAATACTTCAAGGTTTTTAGAAAAGTTATCCACTAAGTGATTTAGGTACAGTAAAAAAAGTCGGTTTTCATTTGAAAAACATGAGCTTATCTCTGCACAGGACCCCTCTTTCAGTATAGTTAGCACAAAAATCGCAAGAACTCGAAAACATAGCCTATGAGCATGTTAAAAAATGAAATTCTAAGAACCAGATATTGAATAACTTCACCGAGGGGGTGTGCACGTTTGGTGAATCACCCTGTATACAGCCATATACGTCTATATCTGCAACGATATAATAGAATAATATGCTATATATGTGCACTGATATACTCTCGGCCAGAGAGACAATGCGGTCGTCGGACATTACAATATGCGCAGCGCATATACGATATTATGTATATGTTACACGGGTATATAATGTTATAATATAGCGTTTATGTTTTCGTCGGACTCTTGTTTAATATTATATCGGACTCGGCGACTATTATAATGTATATTATATTATTATAGCCTTGCATAACATTCCATCTGGGTGGTCAGACGTTATTATAATACGCGCCGGGTCAGATATACAAATTTGTTTTCACGACGTAGCGAAACACGGCACACCGCGTGTTTTGCATATTGTTATTTAGCATTTTTGTCTGACCTAAACTACACTCGCACACACACACATATGCCCGTGTACACGAGCGTTCGCACACGATAAGCGAACGCTGTACCTAAACATAACATTATACAGAATTTCCGTGTGCCAATCCAACGATCGTACATTTATAGTAACAATATTCCCACCTACAATAAAATATTGATAACGATATTATTGTCGTCAGAGTAGGGTTAGTGCTGTTCTGGATGAGTATAGAGTTTTGCAATTATAGTTTCCCATAATATACGAGCACGACGTCTGTACAAAATCGTTTGAATGCTCCGAATTTCGAATTAAAGTTGCGCGATGAAAATACATCCAGTCGGTGTGTCTATTTACTAATACATATTATTCTATAGACATTCAATCAGTAAAATTTGTCAATTTCATGAACAGGTTACGGCTTTTTCACAGTTTGTGACATACGAAAATATTCTATGAAATGATCACACCAGTTTGGCATCGTAGAATTTTTTTCACAAATTGGTCAATCACTATAAAAATAAAATATTTACTACTTACAATTATTATTGTTATAAGATTTTCAGAGTATGCATGACTGTTAATTGTTTATGAAATATATTTTTAAATTTCATCAGGAGAGGACAACCAAGTGTATTCTTAAACTGTTACCCCAATTTAAAGTTGAACTTAACATTGATACATTCGTTATCTACCCTTTTGGTAGGTGAGGGGCTACTAAGTTATTGGAAGTCTTAATGGATGATACATTTACCTATATGTATAGTAGAAATGTAACAACGATTTTGACAAAAGATTCAGAGATTGTTCTTAGATAATATATCAGGACATTTTAGAAAGTTGTTTGAACCTAATTCGAAAATATACCTAGTGATATATTCAATCCACCACTGGTAGATTGCCCACCTCGGTCGAACTAGTTCACAAAACTAAGTGCCAATTTTGCCAATTTTTCTGTGTAGCAGTGCAGTCAGTCAGAGTCACACCAAAATCAAGATACACCGATATTGCACAGTATTTTATATTTATTTGTTTTTTTTCTGGGCGAAGTCTGGTTACACAGCTAATAAGAATAATATTTATATTTTGCTACATAGTTCTTACTTTTAGTGAAATCTAGCTGTCTAGATACAGGCACGTCAGCTTTTATTTTGTCTTAAATTATTAAAACCAACAAATACGACAATATCATGATATATGCTTGTATAATAATAATTTCGATAGGTCGTTTAAACTTTAAACGACATGAGCGTAACAAGTAGATTTCGATAAATCACTATGTGAAATAATTGGCTCGATAATCGATTTCCGTTCCAATTCATAGATTTCTTTCTTTCTATATATTATATAGTGGCATACGAGAGTGCGGTAGCAAAACATTATAATATTGTATAGGCGCCGATAGTGATCGCCGTGTTACCGGATGTGGTAAGTCCGTTTTACGAACAATAGGTACTGGTGGGCGCGCAATTGTAATTTTGTTCGAAACCCGACGCTATTGTTTTTTCCAAATATTATATTTTCCCGGACAAAACAATGGGGTGATATTATTTTTTCAGTGGTACGTCTTGCATATATTGTATACATATTTATCCAGCTTGGCGAGTCACATCACACGTCAAGTGAATTATAATTGTTCATACTTTTGTAAGTATTTATAAAATTAACGTGCAAACAAAGCATTTTATCTCATTAATAATGTTAATATTACAGTAGTACGATTTCGCACTTGTCTTTTAATAAAAAGAAAAAATACTATAACTTTAATCACTCTACCAGTATACCGACAAAACAATATCCTCGTATCTGTTAGTCAGCTTGCATTTCGTTTTCAGGAATATCTCAAATATCTTTTAAGATATCTCAAAAGATAATTAGATACATAAAATGTTGAATTATTTTTTTAATAACCATTTTTCTCATAGTTAAACATAGAATTAACTATATTGATAGTTAGCTACTTACGTCTTGTAATTAAATCTTGATAAAATAAATATCTACGTATGTAATGTTATTTATACTTGGTGAAATTTATTTTTCATAAAAAGCTGTCCATTTCATAAAACCTTTTTTTTCGCCCTTCATAAAATATGATAATATTTCGTTAAATGGTCACTACATTTAACATTATTGTTATTTTATTCACAAAGTGGTCATTTAGTTTGTGAAATAAAACAAAAACAACACACAATTTATATTATTATTGATTTATCACATATTTAATACCATGCATGCAAGATACATGATTTTTACAAACATAGATTTAAAGTGGATTATATCAGTTATTTATATAAAGACACGTTAAATTAAACCCAATAATATTTATAAATATTTAATTCATATTAAATAAGTATGGCTTATAATTTTATACTGGACTCGTATGTATGCACACTGTACAGTGTACAGATATCATACAATTAGGTACAGACATGGATTAAACCTATACACAATTTGTCGATGTGCTTGATTACAATAATTTACAACAGTTAAAAAAAAAAAATAGTCTTCATCGTGGATAAATACCACGGACCCGGTAGCACACTGTATACGCTCGTGAACGCCAATACAATGAAATTATTATGTTTTTCTATCAATATAATATACACATAGACGTGTCAATCACGATTTCCATTTCACTAATGGACAGTCGCACGCGTTGCCCTTATACTAGCACACGACACGCGATCCCCTGAGGTCGACGCCTTTTTGTGGTGGACAAACCACCGTAAAAATATATACTCACCCACATCATGATGTAATTATTAATAAATATACACACGAGCCATATTTTATTGTTGTACATAGAGGCGCGTTGAGCTTTTACCTATCCCTTGTGCACACGTGGTTGACATAAGTATAATATATGTTCGTTCGGTGTACGTGTTAATGAGTTATATAGGTAGGTACAATATAGCATTGATCAAAATATATGCATACTATTGTATATTCAAACCAATGACAGTTGTATAGTGTGTTCACTTTAAACAATAATACTTCGGCTAGATGACCTTGGATTGAGAGGAGGGCGGAAATTCAGGGGGGAGTAAGGTGTGAATCTTCGAGTACCAAAACTTACATTTTGAGAAAATTGCAAGTGTTTAATCCGTCCAGTACGCAGTTGTGAAGTAAGACTTACTGTTTTTGTGATGGTAACGGCAATAATTATTTCCTACAGATTCGGATAGACTATTTATTGAAACAATTTTCGTACTTTTTGCACTATTTTTCTAATATTAAATCTGAAAAGGATAGAATAAATTGGAAATTTAGAATTTGAGCTCCACTCAGAATCTAAAAATCCTTATGAATCATCCATGAAAATCAGACATATCATACAGACCTGCACATTTAGGCTCGACATAACTTTCCTTTACTAAGTGGTACTATCTCTAAATAACTATCAGAATACATTTTTTCCAAAACAATTGAAAATCGCTAAAGTCAAGTCATCGAGAGTAATCATTAATTACTAAATATTAATATATTCTTAATCTAATTAGTAATTATTCATACACAATATTTAATGAGAATATGAAATCATTGTATCATGGAAGTTCCGGAATCTAGTATCATGGTAATTTTCAATATTTTATTAAACAATATATTTTACATGGTATAAGTATAACGTGACGGTCACGTTACCATAATTTATTAATATCTAGACTAGCTCACGAGTTTTGTACAGCGTATTTGTGCATTTTTTTCGTGGGAAAATTTAAAAAGATCTATTATATTACGGTATTATCGTATATCATACTAAACATATATACGGACACGTCTATCTCGTGCAGTCGTGTATAAAGACCATATTTCACAATAACGTGTAGAGTCGAATAAAAGTTATTTTTTATCTTGCATCGTTTGGCATTATTTGCATATAGTTATAATATGTGCTTAAAAATATTATCATCAAGACTCTAAGTAAATACTTAATCTAAACAAATTGTTTGATTTATACCCTCATTCAATAACAATACAGGCTGGAGTCAAATAAATAAGTTAGCAATATAACTTATAAAATACAATAAAAATAAAATAAAATACAATTTAAAAACTTAAAGCGAAAAACGGGGATCCTTATTAACGTATTGAGTCCCGAGTGCTGAGGAAGGGTACAATAAATGATTGATAGGGGAAAAAGGGATCATGGAAAGAAAAATTAGTACTCGAATGGTGACAGGAAACTCTAATGTTAATATGGACAACCAATGTAGGAAAATACATTTTATGTGCCTAAAGTTTTTTTTAAAAGAAAGACTAGAAGATAAATTTTACACGTTTTGGACAAGATAGTATAGTTATTCAAAGGACAGTCAATTTTGGGTACACATAATAAATATGATGCAATGCGTAGGATTAAACTCTTTCCAATATTTGAGAGGTCCTAATGGTGGATGGATCCCAAACGACTAAACCATATTCAATACTAGAGAGAGAACTTATTAACAAAATGTAATATTTAATGAAGGGCGTAGCCTAAATTAGGAGCACATTCATGAGATAAAACCAAGAACCTTGAGTGCTTTATTTTTCGACTCCAACTTTTAAGACTGTATATGATAATATCATTGTGGTGCACCGGACAGCGAGACACAAGGTATGTGTATGAAATGCACGTGTAGGTAAAATTGCGTTGACTTTCCAGAATCGTCTACAGCCTTCGAGTTATTACGACGTTTTAGTCATCCACGCAAGTTGGTTTCAAAACTTGTAGAAACGTTAAAATAAATCGATCATCCATTTCCTGTGCTCAATATAGGTACCTTCCAGTGTATATATAATGCGTGCACAGCGTTTTCGAAGGCGTATTATATGACAATGACACATAATATATATATATATTATTTTATTACATAGTGATAGCGTCGCGTAGATTACCTGGTGATAAATATCGTATCATATATAGAATCGAGAGGCGAAAAAAACGAAAAAAATCGATAACCCACAATAATTTGTCAACCCAGGCTAAACCCCCGTCGAGGCGTCATATGGTGGTCGCGTACTCGTAATATTACTATATGAACGAACGACCACGTACTTTATAAATATATACCTAAGGTATTATATTATTATTATTATGTTATAAAGTCTTGTGAACGACGGTCACCGCCGCCGCCTTCTGGACGCACTCCTCCGTAAACATTTCATATACGTCTGGTGTGGTGTGTATACACATATGCGTATTTCCGGATACAGGTAAATGCTCACGATGTTATATCTATATCTAGGTATATATTATTCTATGTAGGTATATAAGAAAGACGAATTTCGTGATTTGAATTTCAAAACGCGTGGAAACCGGAAACGGCTTCCGGCTATAACGCCGCGCACCGGCTGTTCACAAATCCGAAATAGTAGTGCTGCCGCCCTCGCTCGCGCTTTGGTTATCCGGTATTCCATTCCACCCCTTTCTTTTGCACGTGAGAAACTGATATAGCTGCCTCCGCTGCACAACCGAGACGCGAACCAACCAGTCAATTACTGCCGCCCGTGCGCATGTATTAAATGATAGACGCACTTGCAGCGGCGATATTAAATAATTTATGGCTATTTTTTGTCACCCTCCCCAACACCCCCCCGTGGACTACCGATACGGGAGTAACTCTGAGCGCACATGTATAATATTTAAGCCTGTGCACAATATAGTATTATAGGAAGTATCTACTTATAAATTATAATATGATATAACGTTCACGGATGACCGTTAAAAACGGCTTTTTATCATACACGTCGAATTTCGCGGAAAAAACACCACTTTGGTGGTGGTGTCCAATAGTAAAGAGGTGTTTCTGCAGTGTCGCAGAAACGCCACCTGTTAATTTGATGAAACCGACAATCATTCCTAGAAAACATATACAAAGACCTACCATTTTGTTGTCGACAGTTAAATTATTTCTTCCGAGTAAATCAAATTTGTTTTTTATATCTTGTAAGTAAATCAATTTCTATTTCTTCCCACACGAAGCCTTTACAGTTTATGAATTTACAATTTGTACAAATTTAACAGTAAAGGATCAAGGATGTGTCAAACCGTTACAATCCATAAACAATAAATATAAATAGATAATAAGTTTAATAGTGTAACACTGCGTACTATCTACAAGGCATATAATAGTCATTCACGCCTAAGTATACACATATTATATAGGTACTAATGTTAAGAATATTTAAGACACACATGTCAAGTTCAATAAAAGTTCTGACTTCTAGACAACCACACACTAAGGAACTCTGGATCAATTAAAATACACTCAATTAGGATTTGGTAATAAATAATAATATATAATATGTGTACATAATATTTAATTAAGATTACAGTGTGATAATAATACATATCAGCTGAAACTTACTCTGTTTTCTTAAGATCCCTGTAGCTACGATGAAAATTGTAATTCAAATGGCTCCGAAAACCTTCCTTAAATTACCTAATATAGTATATGGCTATATATTTAACAGGTTCCCCAACTCCTTTAGAATGCACATACTAGATTAAATCAGTTTAGTAACCATAAGCAATGTTTCTTAAATTGTTTTTTTTATAAGTTATATATAAAAAAATAATTACACTAGTCGTGCTCACACGTACCCAACTTGTAAATAATACCTATCTATGATGCTGTATTGTAATATTATATAAAGTATAGAGATTTTAATGACGTAGGAGACCCTGCAAATTTCACAGGGTCAGCGTTTTCACTGTAAACGAGGTGCAATAAACTGATGATCCGGAAATTACAGATTTTTCCGTTACTATTTTCTACAGACAGTGTTAATCTCCTCCTTAGGTAACTGTGTATTATACGAATGTACAGATGCAGTTCAAGCCATGGCACCGGTATGTGGTATATAAATGCGCCTGCACGATGTATTCTTATAACACGATGTCTACACGGCTACAATCTTATTATTATATTATTATTACAATATAATGTTACCGTTTGGCTGTTCGAAAACAGCGGCACATCCTCTATAAATAAATGATTTTATTTTTGATGTTGGCCCGTTTGTTATGCGTTGCAGTGAACAGTGGCGTGTCCGAAACCGATTTATTCTGTGGCGTTTCGTGACGTTTTCGACGAAATGAAATGAAAAGCGTCCTCGCTATAATAATATTAAAATAACTGATGCAAACCGAGATGGTATTTATACAATACGGTCGTTCGTATAAATAACAGAGGCTATTGCATTCGATGCATTCAAAAATATAATAAATTAACAACATATTACAGAATTATTATACAGCAGTGTATCCACACGCTTTTTGACAAGTATGTGTACCTATGTACGCTTTAAAATTAAAAATTTCACATAGATATTCAATATTTTTCTAATGGCTCTTTACGATATTTTTTTCAACAATATTAACTTTGTACAAAAAACAAAAGTTTTCAACACATTAAATATTTAATTGTTATGTAATTAAGACTTTTGCGACTTGGCAGTATTATTTAATGAATGATTTGTATCATATAATTTTGCACTACAACAACACAACAAATAGTTTTAAAATGTATTAAGTACATTTGGTATAATATGATTTCACGTATTTTGTTAAATATGGTCGATCATATTGTAATATATTATGACGTGTTCTGGTGTTCAAGGGTAAACATGATAATAATCAATGAGGATGATCTATCATCGCGGCTGATCGATGATTTTCGATTAATTAGAGTATATTATTACCTAGGTACTCTGATAAGTCACGAATGAGGGTAACCTGATGCGAACATGATAATCATTATTAATAATTTAATGCTATAAAGTGTATACATATATGATGCATAGTATGTACTTAAATAATATAATATATAGGTGTTTTAGCTTTATATGAGGGTGCAGACCGCGATAACGATGGAAGACGCCCTTTTTGGTTATATACGTATATACTACACACACTACAATATTGAGTATATAAAAACGCCTGTAATACTTATATTATATTAAAGTGTGTGATTATTTTAAAAATTAATACGTTTCATTGTATTTGTCAATTTTAATTTTTTATAAATATGTTAAGAAAGTTTAAGAGCAGTGTAACAATGTAAAAATTAAAAATTACCATTATAAAAAATTATAAGCAATGACATTTTTTCAAAAATGTAAAGTTATTTGATTGCACTTGCTTACATCTCAATAAAAATATATTTTTTAAAAGTAAAAAAATCGACTGAATCAAAGAATGCATGCATAAAGGCTTTAAACATACAATCAAATGGATTTTATCAGAAAAACAAATATATAAATGCCTCTTCTAAATCAACAATTACAAGTTACAACCTGCAAACATAGTAAATACCATATCAGTATTTGCATTTTTACGTGATTACCTAATTAAAATGTTTTTTATTAGCATCATTACTCCTACCATAATATTATTAAAGCAATACTCTTATAATTAATTATTTATTTTATTTTTAAAACCAAATCGTTCCTATCAAACTTAATACCTATAAATATATGCAAATATATTGTATGAAATTCATTTAAACCACCAATAGAATAACACAACTTTATATTATGATAATATGATCTGATAATCACAGAAAAAGATCTACTGTTCACGACGACTGGAAATTATTCATTTTATTATATGAACATCTGTGCACGAGTGCAATGAGATTTAAGAGCATGTGCGTATGACCACCGTCCAGTTTGGCTGTATCAAGGTCGTATTTGAAGAGGGCAACAGAAGAGAATATTACTTCTTCCCCCCCCCCCAAAAAAAAAAAAAATTCTGGAAATATTAAAAAAATTAGTGGTTTATACGCATAACAATATTTGTATGCAAAATTTTTTTTTATTATTATTATAATTGCTATCCGTAATAATTTTATTCTTACAAAAAATAAATCAATGGGTAAACCAAATAAATTATAAGATACCATAACCGTTAACCACATATACCTATAATACTATCATAGCGGTAGTAGCAGTACAACTCAGCCTGTCACAATTTTCCTGCATTGCGGTGGAACCATGCCAATTGCATTTTACTCCAACCCCTAGAGTGATGTGTACCTAACCTTGTTATTTGATGTCGAACTAATAACTATATATATGTAGGTATCAAATTTCTTATAAATAAGATATCATACTAGATAATCGCCTTAACTTGAATAAAACGGCTGTGTGTAATGTAACCAAGTTATTGGTAAAGTGTGACTAATATCTCGCAGATAAAAAAAATTAACAATGTGACATAATCCGATAATCGTTTTCATGTAAAATAGTTAACTTTGTCATGAAAATATGCAATGCTATTCACTTCTTCAAATATTATATTCAGTTTAAAAATAAAATATTTACAAATTTTGTTTAAAATGTCTTTCTTATAACTAAATATGTGTTACCTATATACAATAAACTAAATTATTATGGTTGTACTAAAAAAATATATATACAAATATACAGCCATGGTTAATCAAATCTCTTTTTTCAAACTTAAATGTGTGAATATAAAGAAACCAAAAACAATACACGAATAAGTTAAAAATAAACAATTAAGTGTCGTTTTTATATTTTATACCTATGGGTCACATATTCATTATTTTTAACAGCCCCCTCCCTCTAAAATAAAATATTGGGTGCGTCACCACCATTTATTATGTATTTTTTATATATCAATAACGTCGTATTTTTAAATGTTCTCCGAGGTAAACGCGTTACCATATATAATGATCTAATAAAATGCTCAACATTGTTAGGTTTTCTTTGCATTTAGCGTGCCTTTTATATAGTTAGGTACCGTAATGAAGCGTAGTGAACGTTACAAATTGAGCTATAACATGGATAATAACCGAAACCATAATGAAATAATTTACTTAACTGCACGTCTACACGTGCATTTAAATAATATATACGTACTTATATTACAGTATTATAATATACGTATACATATTATGCACCCTATGAATTCTTTGTGCACCGATGACACACTGTGTATACACACAAACACATATAAACATCATATTAATGTGACTTGTAAGTTATATTATTAAGTTGACGTATGCACGCGCGTAAGTACGACACCGATGCACGTGTGTTTTTAGGTTTTGAACCCAGACGTGTCGTAACGTACGTTTTTTCTATATAATATTCTGTATACAATCCAGAGTCAACGTATTATGATAATGCTGTTTGTATTATTTTTGTCTAATAATTGAGGTGTGTATAATTTTATGTCTTGTTAATGTCTTGAGCATTAATAATTATGAATGAAAATTTAAACCGTTCGTGTTTGAAGCGCGTAATTATTCCCCTGCATGCAATTATATAATAATATGTGTTGTTAACGATTATTTTTTAAATTTAATTTTCTTATTTATTCATTGGTACAACTAGGTATATAACAGGTGTCTTTTCAAATTTGACACAATCTGGTTGGTAAATCAACGGTTTGAACTTGAAATTTGAACAACGAAATCCTGCTGCAGCTTTAAATATAAATGTGACTGCGTGTTGTCTATGTGGAGAATAAAATGAGTTATTTTAGAAGAAACTAAACATTTTGAAAACATTTCTTTTGTATAATTTTTAAGTCGCAACAATACAACAATCTTATTGTTATAATTTTTAAGTTTTTACTGTTTTTAATGACCACATATATTTATTGTTCCACATTCCAAAGCAGAGTATTATTTGCAGAATTTTGATATTCAAAAATAAAATGTTGGGCAAATAGCTTATTAGTTATAAATATTTAAAGAGTGTAAATTATTAGTATTGTGGACCGAAATTTTGAGGAGGACCATACGTTATACATTCTCACATAAACTTATTAAACTTATAAGTCACTAACTATACTCATCCAAAGTCGATTCCGGTACAAAGGAGTACTCCAAAAAATATAATTTTTTAGAAAAATTTCGTTTTTAACCACTTAACAACTTAAAATTATGCAAAAAAAATTTTTTCGGACTACTACTACTCGTATACTATATTGTGTATACTAGTATACTACCTACTACAGTAGAATATTTCCACCGATTAAAGTATTTATAATCAAAAATAGTGCTATACTGCCGTCATAAGCGAAAACGCCGTAGGTCACCGAAAAACGATTTTGAAAAAAACGCGTTTTTGTATTTTGTATTTTCATAAAATCATAACACCTTGTACATTCTAATTATTTAAATATGATATATGGTTTCTTATGTAATTTTACCCAACAAATGCAATGAAACAATAATAAATATGATTAAATTAATAATTAACAAGATATTTTACTTTACTCGTTGTACCTTTAGTATTGGTATAAACTTTTGCTACACTATTCAAAAGCAAGAATGCCGTAACTCGTAATTAACAATTTCTGATATGATAAAATTATTTATACATTTTAATTTTAAAGAATTCACAAAACAAAAATATTATTTTTAAGTCAATTTATAAATAAAAAAAAATACTTTATAATACATAATTTTTATAATAATTAGCATGTTGGAATATTTTTTGGTCAATTTTTGCTGAGCTTTATAATCCTTCCATAAAAAAAAATCCGAGTGTTCCATTTTTTTTACAACAACTTTAGATTTATTTGCGTTGCCAATAGCAATGGCAAAATCATCAAAGTCATACGTTTTCTTTTGGTGTTTCAGTGACAGCTCGACCTGATGGTGAAAGTGATCCGCTGACATAAAAGTATGGCCCGGCTCAAAATAATTTAAAATTATTTCATTAGCACAGATTTCTTCGGAATTTATAATGTAAATAAGAAAACTAAATAAGCACCAATTTTTATAAATATTAAAAAACATAATTATAACCGATGCTTAAACAAGTAAGCTTGGTGAGGCAGGTACAACCAGAAGATTTGGATCGTAAAAAAAAGGTTCATCATTTTCATTATTCATTTTAAAAATTTAAAAATTATTACATTTTAACGTGGCAACGATACAATGTAAACTAAACTCCACCGTAGGAAAATAATTAAATATCGAATAAGTTTATTATAAATAAAATGTTCCGATAGTGACTTGCTTTGCGATAAGTAAACTAGTCCGTGTTACTAAGCCAAAATGCCGCCAATTAAAATTTGTACTATGTACCAAGATAAAACGCCGTATCTTCAATATTACTTACTGCGTTAATGCTTAGTATGGTGATTTTACGGCGTTATTACCTAGTACCCATGAATTTTTCTACGGTTTACGGCGTTTAAGTTATTTGATTTTTGATTGTATTATATGTTTGGAGTAATATTTCAGACATACAGCATATTCATCTACACAAGCCGAATTTCACAATAATTTTTATAATAAGTATTTAGTACTGATAAATGATAATAATCCTTAATAATTTAAGTAATATTTCTATAAGCAATAAAAACAATAGGCAATTGTGTTAAACGTCTACAGCCGCGCGCGCTAAAGTCTCCGCAAACCCAACACAGGGCATCGTTTCTATATTCTCTACAGCACGTCATAATATTATTATATTATTTCCAAATTATTATCCACTAAATGTTTCTATTGGTGGCACAAATAATTGTACAAGCTCTGTTAAAATCAGCTAAAAATACCGTTTCCCCTTTGCTGTACCTGCACCCCATCCGTATGATGCCATCATGACTATGTGTCACTGTGTGAAACATCATCGTCGGGCGATATCCGCGACGCCTGCTGCAGACTGGATCTGGATTTCCGAAAACCCGGTGCGGCGACCACAAAAGGGAATCGCATATAGGTATATAATATATGGATTAGGTCAAGGTGTTCGGCTAAACAATACGATGCGTACACACACACACGCGTCGTATATTGTATTATATAGTATTACGCGTTTATATAATTTTACGTTTTTACGCGTGTGCTTGTATATATAATGTAAAATAATAATAATATATAATATTCACGGCGGGTGCCTGAGCCCCACAGAAGGCCTTTACCGCCGCGTGCAATATATATAATGGTATGCGTATAACCGCGAGAAGCGTCTTGCACTCGGACGGACAGATGATATTATTATTATTATTATGTTTTCTCAGAGCCGGCCGGTCGGCCGAGGTGGTGTGTTCCGCCGTCTCACCGTGTGTGTGCTTATTTCTATATATATATATATATATATATATATTATATTATTACATGTACATAAGGTAGTATAAGATATATATATATATAATAGTATACGTATATTATGCACATGCCCATAATAAACCTACCGCAGCCGTTGCCTATACGATGACGACGTCGCCGCTGGGGTGGCGGCGGCCGAATGCAGCTTTTCTCGACGTGGTTTTTTTTATATTCTTTCTTTCATTCTTCACCTACTGTACGTCTTCCGAAGGGGTAAGTTACGCAAAAACAGATGTTCCGGTGTACAGCTGCTGGCCCCGTATCGTTTAAGGGCTGCACCGGCACCGGTGAAGAAATTGCCACCGGTATTATTATTATTATTACTACTTATTATTATTGTTATAGGCACGGCTACGACTGCGCACTGTACACGACCCTCTCTTGATATGAAAACATAAAAAATAAAAGACTGAAAGAGAGAGCCGCACAGAGAATAAAAAACTCTTTAACCCCGAAATCAAATCGTAGCAATAATAATTTGGGCATATCGTTGCGAAAAGCGGAGAGTGGCGTGCACACGCACACACACACACATATACTATGCACATACTATATATACGCGTTTTCTGATTCTCTCACACGCTAGGGCAAGGGGTCGGACGTGCGACCCACCCTCGTGTGAAACCGACGACGAGATTTCGTTTTCGATTATTCGTCGACACACACATAAACGCATTGCGTATATTATTATATATGTATTGTAATATGCATGTAATAATATATACATACGATATACAGTATACAGAGCCAGGTGCATCGGAAATACAGATTCACTTTGTGCAGAGAGTGTGCGTTCGTGTTTTTTTTATTTTTTAAACGTCATTATAATAATATGTAAATTTTTTATCGTGTAACCCGGCATCAAATCCGTCCGCAATAGGATTGAACGTGTTTTGACTCCCATACAGCCGTAATATCTGCCGCTGGACGCGCTCGAATGGATACTTATGTTATAATGGATATATCATGCAACTCGTATGTAATATATAGTTGGTGAATGAGGATCGCGTGGGAGGGAGAGAGAGAGACGTAGAAAATTGCACGTTTTCCACAAATTACTATGGCTCACACGAAGTATTGTATGTATATATATATTATATTGTCAGTATACAAAATATTCAAGATGTATAATAATCGTAATTTTTCAAATCTGACGTCTGCGAGAGCATAATATAAGTACACGTTTTATAAATTATCAATGACGAATAGAATAATTTGCACGTTAGATTTACTGCTGCAGTGTTTTAATTTATTATCTTTATTATTAGTTACATTTAATTTTTTTATATCTATAGCTTTAGGTTGGCCGTCTCTATTACTATGACAGCCATCATTTGCAAAACGCCAGAATCAGGTGTTAATTAATTTATGCAACGTGAGATCTAAGTTTATTATTTTACTGATTTTGGGCACCTCATTGAGTCATAGATAGATGTGCATACTCAACAAGCGTACTCACTCCGATTTATTAATTAAGTAATGAATTTAATCAAATTCTGATTTTTGCAGTTTTTAAATTATGCACTAGAAGACCGCAATATTGGGGGACAAATTTAAAAATTCAGTATAGCCAGAATAGGTTATAATATCAAACACATTGCGGTGCACTTTTTCCATTATTGAATGTACATTAATAAATTCAATTTATATTTTACTCAGAACTGATTTATATTCAGCATATTATGTCGGGATGACACGTGTCGTAACACAGTGATGAAAACATAGGTGAAAAGATAAGATTTGCTGAATACTTAGTCATTTATTTTCAAAATATGAAAATATTTTAGAAAAAAAGTATTTTAAGAAAAGTGTTGTGCAATAAAATGCATTCAAATACATGTCTCTATAAAAGCTTTTTAAAATACATATCAAACGTTTTCACTCAAATCGGTAGTAAAATTATTCTTTAAAATTCTAAGTATATTGAAAATACTAACTGTATACTAACCATTATCAAAGACACTGGCGTAGATAGTTGCACTGATACAATTATAGTGTACCATAGTAGCTAGTTAGTACCTATATTGAATATTGGCATTGGTAATTATTGTGGTTTTTTATGGAAATTAGGGGCTTTACTGCGGTTACTATAGAGTGCAGGTAATACTTTAATAGCCAATATGTATAGTATTGTATACGTTGTTTTTAGCTGCATAAACGACTAACAAGGTTTCAATAATAATACATTTTCCGATGCAGCATGGTTTTTAAGCTCACCCCTTTTTATGTTTAAGTTACACGAATATTAGATCGATTATTTACCAAGGTTTAACTTGGATATTATAAACCTTTTTTTTATTATTGGTTCAACTCAACAAACTAGGTTATTAACCTACACAATATTAAATATTAATGCCAATATATGGTTGAATACAATGGTTTTTCTAGATCAACTTATGATCTAGCCGCGTAAGTATACACATCAATATGTTTGAGATATAAGATGGTATTATTGATATTGTCTTTGATTGGGCTAAGTGCTTGAAAGAGGTTATTAGGCATTCATAGGGTTTTCTAGTTTTCACGTGGCTTACACATAGCTGACCATGGGACACTTCTACGTATATGTAGTTTGTTTATAATTACTACATCTTTGTGATTAAATGGATTTCGCTTAGGTCAGTACCTATATGGTAGTATTTTTGATTTCTCTGAGTTTGTTAGTGTTAAAATATGAAAGATACAGTTTATATTTTATGCACTAATGGATTCTAGTTGTACTTCTTGCTATACTGAACAGGGGATTTTTGGGGAAAAGCTATACGAATTTCTCTGAGTACTATCATTATCTATAAGGCGTTGGCCGTTGAGTAACCACCTGTATAATATCTTAAATCGTGGTAAAATCCAAATAAGCCGCTAGAAAAAAAATTAGTTTTGTGATCACTAAACGCCATAAATGCTTACAAAATCGTCTGGTAAAGTATAATTGTTAATTATTTCTATCTATCTAAGGAAATAAATGACAAAATATTAAATTACATAAAAGTGGAGTTCACTACTACACTGAATGAGTACATTATTCGTTTGAAATAATGTTATATTTGTCTTACCATTAATTTAAAAAAATATGTAAATAAAAATTTAAATAATTACACTTATTTGCATTATCAGAAATTGTTGTAACGAAATCGTCTTATTGAATCGTTATAATTTTCCTTTTTTTAGCCGAGTTCATGATATCCAATATCGTGTATGTTATAAAAAAATATGATATTACCTATATACATTTATGATTTATACGACACAATATGTAGTATTGGCCTTTCTTCCTTCGCTTCTCGTTCAGTGGCTGTCAGTTGCGTGTAGGTACGTGTTTTTTTATTATTTTTCCACGAAAATGTACTCTTGTGTAATAATAATATATATATATATATATAAATATATTCTTTACCGTATATAATATAACTTGTTTGCCACCAATTATGGCATTGAACAGCCCGTGCAGTCCCCGCGACCTTTTTTTTTACTATTCTATGCGTATATGTCGTATATATGTATTAATACATATTATATGTATATTGACAGGTACCTTATAATAATAATACCTATATATAGGCACTTTATACATATATACGGTCACGTTAATCGCGATGGAGCTCGCGGGACGGGTGTTGTAGGCATATACCTGTATATTATTGTGTTATATACCTAGCTGCACGCCAAGGTGGGCGTCCGGACACTGTGTATATCGTGGGTGGTCCACGCCGGGCAGCCTCCTACCGTTCCCGTCGGCCGCAGCTATACACACTGACTACAACAGATAATTAAAAAAAATGAAATTTACAAGTAAAAATCAATAAAAAAAAAAAACCTAGACACACGCACGATACCTACCTAATATATTATTATTATTATTATATTATATAGTACCTATACAACACATGCACACGCGTGCGACAGATATGTATTTTAATATGCGCCTCGTCATCTGACGTAAACATTGTGTTATATCTATGATAGTATATACAGAGTGATTTACTATAAGCATGTTCATGCTTTTCCATTTTTTCCTTAAGTTATAAGTTTAGTTCATCAAAATTCTGATTTTTTGGAATTTTTAAATGTAGGTCAAAGACCATATTTACAAATTTTTAAATATTTTTGTGCTATTGAAAGATCATTCTGTAATGACACAAACTTCTTTTTCTAAATATGAGTTTCCCGTTTGCATTGTAAATTATTTAGCGGATATTTTCTTGAAAATTTAAATGTACCTAATTCATAATTCAAACAAGTAGATTATCAGTTATTAAAACGTTTATACTAGAGACAATAGTCCTTAAAATTGGTAATTTTCATTCTGAATCTTAAAAATGTTTA
>NW_019104019.1:69527-183376 GCF_001856785.1 Myzus persicae
GGGGGGGTCGCATTTTAAGAAACAAAAGTTTGCACCTCGACAGGACACAACTAAAGTAGTATAAAATATCTAGAGAATTTTAAAATGTGGTCTATATAAAAGCATTTAAAAATTCCAAAAATTAGATTTAGAATAACAGTGTTATTAGAAAAAAAGGAATATGAGCATGCTTGGTGAATCAACCTGTATAGTGTATATACATATAAGACTCGACGTGGTGTATATAATATGGCGGTAAAAACGCGTAAAAGGCGATTTATAATGTGCCCCGTTATACTCATGCACCTATATATAAATTTATGTGCTCATATACATAATATGACACGTCGTAGGTAACTACATAATATATACATATAACTCAAACCAGATACCCAGACACGGTGCGCATCATTGTAATCTTATTTTCACATACATATATTATTATATACTATTCTAATTGACTCGAATGAGTTTTCGGTCCGGGGCCACACACACGCACACGGCAAACGGATCGGTTACGTATAATATATTGTATCGATTTTTTTTTTATTTTGTAGTCGTCGTTTTTTTCTTCTTTTCCTCGGTGTTTTTTTCATTTTTACGCCATAATTATGTGGCGTGCATATAAGACGAGACGGTGAACACACGCACAATAGGGTGTCGATGACAAGAAGAATCCGATCACAACTGTATAATATACATATAGATACACTGTTATTAAGTATTATTGTTATTTTACTGCGTCTGCGTGCGGAGAGCGAGGACTGGCCGCGGCGGTGTACGGCGACGAATCGGAGACAATACGCATTACATATAATAATATAATATACGTATATAATATGTTATATTATTATACAACGACGATGCGCGACGTAGTTATCTCCCGACATCGATGTGGGTGGGTCTGGAATAATGTTATTATGATATTACAATAATAATAATAATAATAATAATAATAATATATAGGTACCGTCTATGTCATCGTTCCGGAGTCGATCGTATGATGCACGAGGCTCGCGGTGCCGGTCGGATAATGCGACACTCGTATAATACAGCCGATTATAACAGGTAGATATTAAAATATAATCGCTGAAAACGTTTGGGTCGGTGATCGGTCGGACTTGCGTGGCTTTCAATTTTCGATGTTTGAGAAGGGGGGAGCACCGCAGTATATTGTTGTCTCGAAGTGCTCACTTGCGTTCGTGATGCGTTAGGAGTATTCCCGAGTGTTAACCCTATTTAATGTCCCTAGTGCGTCCCAAGAAAATAAGACCATATTTTTGACGTAGCCCGAATGGATAGAGGTTTATTTAACAGTTGCACTGGGTATCGGGTGCACCACGAGAAATACATCAAACATAATAGTTAGTTATTATTATTTATCTTAAAAGTGTTAAGAGAGAACAAGGAAACTTCCTGACCATGAACTGTGCAAAAGTCACC
This sequence comes from Myzus persicae, assembly GCF_001856785.1. NCBI lineage: Eukaryota > Metazoa > Arthropoda > Insecta > Hemiptera > Aphididae > Myzus > Myzus persicae. The sequence continues at coordinate 70,950 of NW_019104019.1, forward strand.
AGAAGAATGCTTGTATAGACACTACAAACATTTTTCCTGTTGATTCAACTTGCAATTTTTCTATAATTTTTTTTTTAACTACACATACTGATATTAAGATATAATCAGTTGTAGTTGTTTTATTTTGATTTTATTAATGATAAAAGCGGTTATTTTAATAATTGATGTCACAGTTATAGCATTAAATAGATAAAACTAAATAAAAATCGTTAGCAGAAATTTTGGTTTCCCCTTAATGTCCCTCTGCAAATAGATAATTTGACTGAAATACCACCCAGTAAAAATAACTCTGGTTAGTAGTTACTCTTGCTCTGATGTATAAGTACGAAGTGGCGTTACCCATGACCATGGTTCATATTGTATCATTTATACGTTTTAAAGAGCATAAGTGATTAACCGATTTCTACCAAAATTATACCATTAATTTTGCAGTCTGTTAACTTTGCCATCAAATTTAAAAAGCGTCGCCAATAATATAATTTACTTAGAACTAGAAAAAGTCAACTAATTTTCCATCAGACCAAAACAGCAGTATAGGAGTTACTTTAGATTATTTACAGAACTTTTCAAATGTATTATTTCAATCAGTTAAGTACAGCACATTAAAAAAAAAAAAAGTACCTACACTTATATACAAAAGCACACAACATATTTTTTTTAACTCGTATAAAATTAATCCTTACGGCGTATGGACATTTTAACACGTGTAATTACGCATGCAAACTTGAAGTATTTTAATGAAATGATTTTGTTTTTGCAGTAACGATTATAGTGGTCATTCCCAATAATTTAGAAATGTTATCGGTAAAACAGCCAATATATACATTTTGTTTTATTTATATCATTCTCGACGAAGCGGGCACACTGTGTGGTCTCTTGGAAGTGTCCGCTGTCGGGAGGTTTCGCTACACCGTACACGTTTACGTCTTATAATTGCCGTTTGGCGGCGCCCGACTGTCGGATACCGGTCCAGAAGTAGATTGTATTGTCGTCGTCGTCGTCGTCCGCCCTACACCCCGCCGAGACGACTGTCCGCAACGTGTCACGACGGCGATAAATCGTTCGCAGCCGTTCGCCATGCCGTCGATCTATCGAAATCGAACTGTAATTTTCCCGCACAACGACCTGCGCTGTTCCAGCACGCCTTACATATAATAGTAGATAGGTACTATATATTATGACCGGACAATATAATAATAGTAATTATAATTATTTAGACGTCCGTCATTCCGTCAGCAGCCGTAGAACCTTTGATCGTCTTCCCGTCGTTTTCGCGATCGTTATCCTGAGACGGGTGGCGCGGAGGCTGTTGCGTGTTGGCAGTGTTCACGCTGGTTTGTCGGTTGGAGAAGCAGGAAGGTCGGTACCTCGAGGCGATTGTACCTATACGGATGGTTAAATGAACTGGAAAAATCGATAAATGATATGTATCGCTAGGGCCAAAATGTTGGGGCGGGTGATTAAGTCTGCCACTTACATCGTGCGTATATTATGTTTTTAATGCGAGAAAAAAAGGCATACAATATACTGTCTTAATCTAAAAAAGACAACTTTTGTGTGCGTGTATGTGTAAGTGATCTACAGCCAGGAATATCACACCCATGATGTTTTGAAATTTGATACATAGATAATCATTAATACTTAATATCCTAAACCCAAGGATGTGTGCCTTAAAGTCAATTTTTTTAATTTTTTTTTTTTTATTTGCTCGCGCAGGAATTTGTTGGCTTACAAAAAACGAATATTAATTTATTAAAATGGTTGCATTGGTTACACATTGCATTGCTATTATTGGCTTATAAAAGTGTTTGTTTACAAATTTAAAACAAATCTTAAAATGAAATACTTATGAACACAATATTTACTAAGATAATTGTATCATTTATTTTTTTAATTATAGACATAGTTTTGATGTAAACACGTAAACATGAATACCAATATTGACAATGTTTTGCTTACATCAGTTTTAAGCATTCTTTGAATCTGTCTCCAGTTTTTTGTGTAAACATCAAATATATGTCCAGAATTAAAAATTGGAAAAACATAAAATAATTCATTGTAATACAATTGTGTTTACATTGTGTGTTTTAACTGAAATTCAAGAGATAATCGTATACAAATAAATTCATTTTAATCCGGGCGAAGTCGTTAATGCAGCTATAATTAATAAATACGATATCTACTATATAAAATCAAATACCTAAAATTGATAACTCTAATACAAATCTATAGTTTTCAACCGATTTATATAACATGTTCGTCAAAAGATTCAGAGAGTTTGGTACCTAGGATCATAGATTACTTTTCATAACGTTATTTTCAACACATAAATATTAAATTAAGTTGACTACGATAAACTATAATTTTATATTTTATATTATTGCATTATTTAAAGAAAATAAAAAGTTGTTATGATTATATATAAAATGTTTTACCTATATTTTATATTTGGTCGAAACAACCCAAAATAACGGTGTGAAAAGTTTGTAATGTTTATATTTGACAGAGTTTCATAGAGTAAGTCCACTGGCATCAATTAATTTATACCTAATAAGTAATAAGTAATAATAATAATTGATGTTGTAAATATTTGAGTTCACTGCAAGATGAATGATTACAGTCTACATTGTGAAAAAAATAAAACATTTGTGTCAGTGATCAATGAAATGAAAAAGTTAGTTTTGTGAAATATTTTCGTATTTTAAAAAAATGTCGAAAAGCAGTTTACACTTCATGAAATGGACAGCTATTCATAAAAACATTTACGACATTTATACCTACAAGTTTTTTGAGTAATAATTTTTGAAGACGTCGCTGGCTAAGTATGAATTGATAAAAATATTCTATGATAAAAGTGTTTCTATTATGTGTCCAAACTTTTGAGTATATAAAATCAAATTTTGTGACCTTATAACATTATAATGCAGCAGAACGTTGATTCGATGGTTAGGTAAGGATACCTGGGTTAAGTAAGGTTAGTTTCAATTATACTTAGATTTACACTTTAAAGCTTTATTCTTTTTTATATATACTTCGGAGAGATGTAGAAAATGTTTCCCATGTTTTTAAATTTCGTCTTAATACGTCTAAATATAATAGAATAATATTGGCCATCGCGTATTTTAATATTCACGCTACGCAGGTGCGCGGTCACCGGCCCAATCATAACACGCCCGCGGAGAACATAATACATTATACCAACAACGGCAGCAGCAGCAGCGTAATAATAATATTAATAATAATAATAATAATATATTCACTCGGCTTGGTTGATATTATTTTCGTTCCCACGCTCGAACTTCGGTCTCTCTCGACGCCGCCGCCACCGCCGTTTACAAACGCTCCCGCGGTGGACCGACTGATGACGACGCCACTCGTGGTCACAGCCGCATCGCCCCTCGTTAATAAAAAATCTGGTTTCGGATCGCAATCGCCCTAAGCGCATTTATAAGATACGTTATTGTATGACGCCCGTCCACCTGCCCCGCGGCCAAGTCTATATAACATTATGAGTACAACACACGTGCAATCGCGGGTCTGAAACTATAATGCAGCTACATGTAGATATATATACATATAGGTATAGGTACTGCTGTTTTGGATTTGTCTCTCGAAATATAAATCAAAACCACGTCGACAGTCGGAAATTCGCGGAAATCTGAATTATTTTTTGTTCCGGTTGGACAAAAGTTCAACTATTCAAAATATGCAGCGTTGGTTCAGTTTGCAACTTAGATTGCCAGTTACTGTCACGAAATTACTTATTAATATTACTAAACTTAACATTAACATAATATTACTAACTTATTACTATTGTAATTTGACGATATTCAATTACGTTTTACTTTTAGTAATGTATACTTAATTTAAGTTATTTCTTTGAATTAAATTTACTTGTCACTTTATTTGTTGTAATACATTTTAAGAACCAATTAATAATTTAATATATTAATATGTTAATGTATCATATTGGTATTGTTTTCTGGAAGTATCTAACTTTTTTTGTAATAGCTATTTAGACCAAAAAAAAATATTTTTATTATGATGAAATTGTAAAATGCGTTGTTATTTAATGTACATTTAAAAAATAAGGAATAATGCGTTAGCCTAGTTCCACAGTTATTGTATCTTTGGTTCTTCAAAATACATTTTATGTTATTTCATATTGTTGATTGTCATTACTAAGTTAACGTGTTGACAAAATAATTATTAAACTCCATTGCAATGTTTGAGAATAAAAAACAAATAGTAACTTTACTAGAAATAATTAAGTTATTTTATTGACATAAAAGTAATTTACTTGACCAATTAAAAAAAAGTAACTTCAGAGTAATTTAATAACAATTTTAAAAAATAATCTGTAATGCAATAATATATAGTTGTCAAATAAAGTAACTTCTTTTACAATGTGTTTAATATATAATATTAGTATTGAATATGAATAATATGATATGTACGATGACAGTTCAATTAGAAATTTATATTCAATATAAGATTTTAAATGTATAAAATAAATATTACATTAATGCCATTTTTTATATAGGTAGTCAAAAAATGTTTTCCCGTTTTTTTTTCTGTATGGACCTTTGTCAATTTTTGTGTATGATACTTACCTATATTTCATAATATAATATATAATGACTAAAATTGTAGTTAATTGTGTGTTTTTCTTTCGTACAACATAATGTAACTGAAAAAAGTCAAAACCGGTTGTATCACAGTTCACAATGAAATGTATTATGTACCGTTAGGAAATGTTACAATAATTGTATTTAATTATTATTTCTGATTTCTGTGATTAATGCCACACGAATACACGATACTATAATCATTATATACAATATTATAGAGACCTCCTATTATAGAATTGTATTCGTAAATTTATTTCTCATAAAAATATTATTATCTTCTTCCTCGAGTTTCCGGTTGAAAATACATTTTATATGTAAAACTGAAAAAACGACCGATAAACGCAGATTTCTTGATCTGTAAAAACGCCGACCGACCTACACCGACGCATCACGCAACGTCCTCCAAAACATCCCCGTAGTGGACCTTACATAATACATTTTTGGACAGCAAACTCGCGAATCTTCAATCCTCGTGATGCTCGTGGCTCGTCACATAAATCCACTCAAACAAATAATATTTAATACTGACCATAATATTACCTATAATATGTGATTCACTCTCAAACCTGTTGTTATCACGTGCACAGTCGTATATCATTTTATCGCCACTGCGGTTGTTCGTCTTTATATGTACATGCATTTTCGTACCATATAGCTATATTACATATATACATATTGCAGTTCGAGCAAGTACAAACATATATGTATATGTATGTCCTACTCGATACAAGCGTATTATAACATTGTGTTATACTCTGCCGCCCGGAAGACGCCGGACCTAACCTCTAGAATCTTTTATTAACTTCTGCAACACACCTGCGTCGATCGATCGACAAACACGTGCACGATGGTATATATACGCGCGTTTTTGACCTGTTCGTTGCAATCGTATGTATAAAAACCTCTAGATTTCTCTGTATTTCTGTTATTGGGTATTATATTATTTTTTCTTCTCATCATAAACGACCATATGTGATATGTATGACGTCCGCCTACTTTCCCTTACAGACACTGCATCCAGTCTATAGGTACAAGTCGGCGCAGGTTCCAGACCAAAAATAAATGATATCAGGAAAAACGGATCAAACACTCCAATATCCGAAAACCGACTTGATCAACTCATTAAAATGTGCGGCTCAAAGTTCGATGTATTTGTAAAACTTCGCTTTCAAACATTTAATTTTAAAAAAGATAAAGTTCCAGACGTATGTTTAATTGTCACTTTTTATCATCATTATTGTTTTTAAAATCAATTATTTATTCGGTCCCAGCACACACCTAAATCTGGCACTGGTGGTTCGGTGCAGGGCTAATTGATACATACATGTACATAGTACGGAAGAGGTTTTGAAACACCACACCCCGTGTCCGTGTGACACACAAAAACTGTTTCGTAACGTAGTTCGATCGTAAATACGAGTGTGTGTGTCTCTATATATAATATGGGCCCGGACGAGCGGCTGTTTTGCGTCGACATGTGGCCGCCGCCAGGACACATTTTTTCTTTTCCTCTTTTTTAAAGGGTTAGGAATTTTACTCGTTGTGTAATAATAACATCGAAGAATGCTAATATGCGCCGCAGCGGCTCCTCGGCCGAAAGGGATTGGGAAAAAGTGGCAGCTGAAGCATAATACCTACCTATACATATTATATTTAGTATATGCCCTCGTATTACACACGCACACACACACACACGCATGTACACAAAAAAAAGGTAAAGATGGTCACCGGCGAAGGCACCTGGACCAAGGGACCCTTTGTCAAAAAAACGTTTCTCTCCTTCGTTTTGCGCACCGCCGCCGCCGCCGCCACCATACCACCGTCGTCGTCGTCGCCATGGCATGCTGCATACAGACGACGAAAACATCTGCAAAAGGTGCGCGGGGCCGCAACCAAATGTCTTGCGAGACTTTTTGAACAAAGCTCTATTTTTGCAACAGTCTCACAGCTGCACAAGACAGCTGAACTGGTAAAAAAAAATAGCTCCTATACCTAAAAAGCAATAAGAATAAAAACTGCAGCAGTAGAATCCAACATACCGCGAATTCGTGATTTCGTTTTGACGACCGAAGTCTCGTTGCTGATGGCAATACGTATTCTCGAAAGTCGTATTTTGAACATTTGAAACGATTCCATTGATTTCTTCGAACTAATTTACTGCACATATGTATATCAATGTAATAATGTATAATGTTTGCATGTTTCATATTATTATTGTTGAGTAACATAATAAAACTTTCACGTCCAATACAAAATACAATCTCACCCGTATATTATAATATATTTTTTGTTGCTATAAGTAGGTGGTATATAATTTTTAGTGCGGGTCGCTATCACACTTTCAATCCAAGGGGCTTATATTTTAACCATTAATTCACAAGTAAAAAAAAATTGAGGAAGTCACCATGCTGTATAGTAAGTGTCAAATGTATCTCGTCCTTGAGTAGGTCACTGTTACATATATAGTGTTATGTGGATGTTTTTAACTTTAGTCCAGCAAAATCATTGTATACGACGAAAAACAATCCCGATTGAGGCCTGTATATAGCTTCAACCTATATTTCTGAAGATATTTTATAATTATTTAAATTTTAAATTTCAACTAGTAAATTATTTTTCTATTAGTAATCCATACAGAACAGAGTGTATAAACATTTATTAATATAAATATTTGAAAAATTAAATTATACATAATAAATACAATAAAAATTCATGAAAAAAAGACAACTCCCCACAAATAAACTTTTTTGAATTACATAAAATGTAACTAGAATCGTCATTTTTCATTTTAATATCCAATTTAGTCAACAGTTTAACATGAAATATCTGTGAAAGAACTTGTGCCTATTTATTTTTAGAGATTTTTAGATTTGTTTCAAACACAGCTTATGAGAAATCTTGTAATTATTCAATTTTCAAGGTTTGTAGCTCGCAAACAAATATTTTATCATACACAAATCAAAAAAATGTGAAAATGTCTATAAATATTTAGCCAAATATTTTAAAATAGATATCATTTCTAGGAAATGCTAAAATAATTAATGTTGAAAACTTCAAGTCTCTACAGTTTTTAATTTTAGAATTACAGCAAAAAACAAAATCAGCTTTGTGTAAGAATTCCAGTTTATCCTTATTTTTTGTTTTGTTTTTCCCTATTATTTTGAAATTTACAAGACATTTTTTATCATGGTACCAACTAGATCCAATTTACCACCAGGTATCATTCTAAAAATGTAATATGCATTTTTATAGCTCCACGTTATTGTAAATCAATACAGTCATTACTTCTCACAGAATTTAAAAATAAATTGCTATTTAAAAATTGTTTTCAGCTTTGTTCTAACTGTATTATCCCAATACTCGAAAACGCGATGTTGGTTTATACCTCCAATGTGGTGGGAATTGCCATCATTTTGCCCCTTAATAAATAACCGGGTAACTTAAATACAAATGTTTTTTATATGATCCATATTTATTTGCGTATTTAAAGATAGTTTAAGATATTTAGAATCGAGGAAATACCACAATAGTTCCAAATGAAATATTGTAATGGCGTAAAAATAAAGAATAATAAAATATTTACATCTAAACAAAGACCACCCGATTCAATGAGGACGGCGAATGACAGACGCTCGTGCAGTAATGTATGTATGATGATAATTCAGTTAGATTATACTATATTATAAACTAAAACGAACTCACGTGTATGTTCGATACAATTTATCTGTATATCAACTATTTCCATTAATCATGTGTTATATTATAACAAATAAGTACCTAACTTATTGATTATATGTCATATACGTGTATACAACTATAATAGAATAAGTAAAATCCATTTGACTTTTAAATGTAATATTATCTTATCTGACAGATCTATATTCTTTGTAGGAACTAAGAAACTTACTCGAGCGTGGTGACGATCGATTTGTCGATAAGTAAACGCGTATTCTCTCAGTCGAGCCTCGTGTTTTTCGTACAACTTAGGAAGTTATGAATTAGGTACCTACTACCTACCCTATACCTGGTACGTATTCTATTACCGCAACTACGCACGTGGCACGTATACAATTACATTCTACTGGTTTTTTTTTTATATGCACGTTTATTATAATCGTACATATTTATAATGTACAATATGTCTAAACAAATGTTTCCAGAAAAAATGATGAAGAGCACCGCGCAAAAATCGTTTGGAAAACCGTCCCGCGTGGTATAGTAAACTATAATAGTCAACAATATGTTATGTATAATAACAAAGCTGTTATACAAAGCGAACGTCGTCGTTCGAGGAGCAAAACAGACGTGCGTTTATATTAGGTATACGTCTTAATTTATAATACAGTGCACTAGTCGTCCTTTTTAAAATACACTACTCTCGAGCAATCTGGTTCCTGGGAATTCTTCGATATTATACAAAACAGACGTGCGACGTACGCACACCACATCACACGACTGTAATATTATGCTGCAGCACAAGCAGCAACGAATTCAGATTTAAACAAATCAATATTGACCGTATGGCATGATAATAAACTGTCTTAGTCTCGGGGAATATTTCAACAACAACTATTTATGATCGGGACATGGTATATCGCATATCGTATTATATCACACACACACATTTTTTTTTTTTAATATATTATAAAATATTTAGACATTTAGTGCACACATGTGCATGCACCGCAAGTGGAAACAAATAAATATGTGTTTTGACGACGATACACTATCGAGTATTCCATAAGTGGCGTTCACCACAATAGGACTTTGAACGGGTGGTGCGGGTTACAGGGGGGTTTTGAGGATTGGCCGACAGGGTTGGCGGAAGGATATGATGGTAGGGGGTGGGGTAGGTTGACACGCAGTGCTAAACGTGTGGACCACATTTCAGCTGATAAAAAAACGACACGTTTTTGAAATCTGTCGTGGGTAATATTCTACACGGTATAATATTATGCATATGTGTACATATTTTACAGGTGTCCTTCTTTTGGAGGAGGAGGGGGGGGGTAGGTTTAGGAGGACGAAGACCGGAACCCATCCGGTCCGTCTGCGACAACTATATTATATTATATACAATGCATTAAAATTATTATACACTCACGTCTCATAACAATCATGTATTTTATATTATTGTATACCCTGCGACTCGGTCAATCTGCTGGACGTGTTCGCGCGCGTAACTCGTATGTCTTTATATAATAAATGCCGGTTTTTCGTTTACTTTCGCTTGGGCCGGCTTATTATGCGTTCGTGTGTTTTTTGTTCCTTTCAGAACAACTCAGTCCTCCCGGTTTCTCCGAAAATCTGGTCGGAATATAATAATATTGTTTTGTTATATTTATTCGTCCACGTATGCATTCTGCATCCCAGCAGCGTGTACACTGAACACGGGCAGTAAATAATACTATGGTATATAATATAAATTATCATTATAAATTGGGTCCAATTAAAAATTTCGCCTTATGAGCGAAATAAAACATTGGACTAGTCCATGCGTTTATACTGCCACGCTACCGGTAAAAGCAGTGCCTCACTACAAAAAATAAGCTGTCAACAGTTTTCATTTTTTTTCATAAATAAATAATCATTACTTCGTTGTCATCGTATGTCCGATTTTTGTAAATATATTCTGTGATTACAACATTTTATACTAGGATTTTAGGTACTTGATGTCATTTTTTTTATATTTAACCTTTGTTAAATTATACGCAGAATGATTTAATTTACAATGTTTCATAAAAACCACATTTTTGATATATTTTGTTTATGATGTATATTATATTAATTTTTCCAGTAACATGGCAGTATGCTTTCTATGTACTTAATATAATTGGTATTATTTTTATTATTCTGTTATGCTGAGATTATTTTTATTCATTGTTCGGCAGCTATAATGTTTGTGCAAAAATATTAAACTAAATATTCTCATCTAAACTCGTCAAACTTAAAAACGTACACCTACCAAAGTGGCATTATTTTTGGGTAGGCAAGGTGGACATTTGCTTATCTGATTTTAAAAGTAGTCTGATGGGCCAGTACCGGATTGTTTTCATTTAACCATTATGGCATTATTATATTTTGTTAGCGCAAAAAGAAACCTATCTTTATAAATTTATAATATTTTGAGAAAATATCATACTGTGTATTAAAAAATTATTGTCATACAATGATAAATTGGTAATTAGTAATTACTAATTAATAATTGGAATTTATTGATTTATGAAAAGTTGGTATGTATCATGCATGTGTGTTTGTGTGTGTTTTATCTTTTATATTAAAATCAGTTTATTATTTATGACGGTGGTGGTGATACACTGATACCACACTTTAATTAGATGTACCTAACTACTAGTATCTTCTTCGATCCCACTTGAATACATATGGTATGTCCCATTCACATATATATATTATAGGTATATATTATGCATGCGCCCATTCATATAGGTATAAGATAACTCTAGGGGATTAATTTGTATTCCAAGAATTTTATCTACAACCGAGGGGATCTCATTTTACCCCTCATAATTTGCATTCGCATCGTTCATAATATTTTTCGAAAACATCAACGCCACGCCGTCTTACCTGTACAACTCTGTAGAGAATAGCGAAAGACAGCATTCGGCAGAGGTCATGCTGTGTGAACCTGTCAGTAAATACACAAATGCCATTATCAAACATTAAAATAATATTTATATAATAGTATGGTATCATACAAAAACAATAATAATAATATAATAAATAATGATGACGGCTGGGGCGGTCTCTGCAGATCGTTTACTGCAGCACCAGACATGTAGATAATATTGTTATAAAAAGTGTTTTACGATTTATATTGTTTTCTTATTTTTTTCTGTATTCGTACAAACATTTTATGAAAAAAAACAACTAACAAGTGTAAAATATGTGATGACATAAATTTAAAAACTCTAGAACACGTGCATCCGTGGAAGAACGACGGGCGCCCTGCAGTCCCGATGGACATTTCGAAAAAAACTAATCTCTACTGTTTGGTAGGTACCTATGTTATATTATACTCGTACACATTACACGCATATAGTAATAATATTTCGACGTTTGTTGTTATAATAATAATATATTATGGCCGACGGTGTATCGATGTATATGTGTATAATATTATTATTAGGATAAACAGGTCTCCGGACGGGTGGCAGGTTTCTTTCGTGGTGGTGGCGGCGCGGCGGGTGGGGTTTTTACGGGATGGAGCCAGAGATTAGCGGATTTGGACGGTTTATAAGCGAGTATAACACCGTGAAATTTTCTTTTCGTAATGGTATACATGTGTGGTATATATATATATGCACTTGGGAGGCTAATCCGGGTAAAGATCGGACGTCAAGATCCTTCTGCGGAGCGTATATAATATAATATATTATTATAGTCGTTGGCATATACATTTATATTATAAACATGCCGATGGGAGGAGGAGCTTTAGTAATTAGTCCAAGATTTACTAATCGATAAAATCGAAGAATGTTTAATATTATCATTATTTTTTTTTTTTATGCCGTTAAATCGTTAAGAAGTTTTGTATTTTAAAATATATTATTATGTCTAAAATCTATATGTTGTGATGTTTGGAGTAATTTTTAACGTCTGTCAACTTTACGTCTGTCCCATCACATCAAAATGTATACCCAAATTAATAATCATTTCAATTCCAAAATGTGTGAATTGTTAGTTGTTTCTTTTATACTTATTACATGAATTATTTTTTGGGCTGCAGAATAACAATATATAAGGATTAATAGGATTACATTTTGGTGGAAAATAATAAATAATAATACGCTTATAAAGACAATATGCCACATTTAGATGTTTTACTCTACGTGGTAAAAAAAAAAAAAAAAAATAAACAAAAAAAAATAAAAAAAAGATAGATCCTTATGCACTTTTTAGATGTTATGTAAAGAAAATGATGTATTGGTTTTACAATAATGCGGGCTTTTTAAAAATATTGTTTATTTGTTTCATGAACCCTTCTCCCCTTCCCGAAGGTAAAATTTAGCGAATGCCACTTGAGCCTTGCTTATAATTCATTATAGAAGTTGTTTTTTTTATATACATACTTAGGTACTTCATGGATAATAGATCATATTACTATATTACTCTGAACAAAATAAAAATAAATGTAATATCTACAACTATATTATAATATATGCAAAATTAATATTTTACATTTTCGATGTAAAAAACTGTCTATAAATAATTTGTATAAAAACAATTATTGTTTAGAATCTTAATAGTTAAATTGTTGATACAGTTAGGTACCTAAGTATTTTTATTTTATTCATTATTAAAAATTTTATCAACTTTTTATAGGTATTATATGGTTTTACATATTTTAGATTATAAGTTCATATTTTGAGCTTTATAGTGCAAAGTTAAGTACATTTTTTAAATAACTTATGTGTTATGCACATATATTGAATCACACAAAAAAATTGGGAAAAGGAACTATTATTAGGTATATTAATAATTCTCGATCACCAATAGCGAGAGAATAAAATACATTAGTTGTTTAAAGTTGTAAATTTCAAACAGTATAAATATATTATTACATATTATTAAAATAATTTCAATTTTAAAACTTTTAATAATTCACAAGTGATCAAATTTTCGACCACGAAAAATTAGAGCCGGAGCAGTTTTTGCCATTAACATCCCTTAAAGTGCGGCACTGAATATATTGTAACGGATTTGAAGCCGAGTGGGTACGAAAAATTGAAATGTTCATAGTTTTAAAATATTTCCGTATTTTTACCGACAAATGTAGCCGCATAAAGTGCAAACGTCTGTCAACCACTATCGACATCACCTGCACCGATGACCTCCACGGGACATATTATACTAGGTAGCTGCGGTGATCGGTATTCTATACTATTCTATGGCTTGCTATTATAAACCAGATATTATTTGTCCCTGTCATTGTCGGTGTGTAGTATGTACACATAAATATATAATAACATAATACCTACTCGCACGAATATTTTCCGACACGTATCACGTCGAAAGAAAATAAGAGGAACAAAATTTAGAAGTAAATCACCGACGGCTGCAGAGTGTTAAGAGTACGATACACAAATATTATATTATCATACCTGCACGACAATCGAGTAAATCGCAATAAAATATTCGTGCGGCCATTGTCCTGCAGGCGGAGTGCTGCGGCAGTTGTAGAGGCCGTCATTGATACATTTTATTATTATTATCGTCGTTAAAACCCGCAGAGCACACCGCGTGAAAATATGTGTCCGTTCCACAGATATTTTCGGTCGGTGTTCACCGCCGATCGGATTACCGTCCACGCCGACACCAAAATATAATATTATTATACCCATTCAGATGTAGGTGATAATATAATATATCGATCCGAATCGCAAGCACTACAATATCGCCGCCGCCAACACCCGGCCGGGACGCGATCGCATTATTGAATCGGAAAATAACAACGCGACGACGATAGGTACTGCATAATAGTAAGACGTTTGGACGACAACAGCCGACGGAATTTCTGAAATCGTGTCGTTCACGGACCGCGGGCTAACCGGAGGAACACACACATGTCCTGTACGATTACCCACCCATATTATGTGTTGACCGGACGACGATATTATAAACGTTTCTCGGTAAAACTCTTTCCAAACAAATAACTCGAGCGTCCCCGTTTTCCGTCAAAATCGACCTTTCCGTTTACCACCTGTCTAAGTAAGGTGTTTGATATAATAATATGTATCCGTTTTCCGCCACAAAAAATTTCAGTTTTTAGATTTTGGTTACCCGTTTTGTAAGAATGGCCAAATGATAATATAAAGCACGACACCACGTAGATAATATTTTCGCAATCTGTGAACTTTCTCTATTAATTGTAAATAGAGGAAAGATTAGTACTGCAATACCTACATATATGACAATTAAGATAAAATTTCAGTTTGGGGGAAGTATGAATAGATTCCCAGCATATATAAAATGTAGTTGATTCCCGAATTTAACATATAAGCGTTACACAGGAATATTGACTGACAAGTCTCCTTAAACATTTTTTTTAGTTATTCAATTTGGTAAATTATCACATCAAAAAGGGATTCAACTCATACATGTATCATACATACCTCTTTATTGTCTCAAAATCAATTCGGCTGTGTCGGTTTAGGTAAACAAGTATGTCTGGGAATCAACGATTATGTAGTCATAGGTACATGAATCGTTATATCTTCCCGTCATCCATATAATATATCCTATGTTATACATAAATGATACTCAATAATATAACTTGCTAATTCAATAATTTTACAATACATTTTTCTGACTGCAGGCTAATATCCAAAAACAGCAAAGGCTTAAATATAATCAAGTTCATCATAGATACAATTTCGTAGACTCTAACCCGGGACCACAAATTTAATGTAGAATTAAAGGTCCATTTGAATCAAAATTAAAAAAATATTTTGGCCTATACATATAGAACACATATTATTATTATGGGTGGTAGGGTAATAAAATATCCAAGCCCTCGGAATTGTCGACAGCAAACCAGTGACCATTAAAAATACAGTATAACAGTTGCGATTCGAGAAATTAGAAATAATAACAATCATTTGATGAGTACATACATGTAACATTTATCTTCGACAATCGGACACGGATTGGAATGTTTATTATCGGCCATCAGGAGTCGGGACTAGCTGACTATGTCCGTAAACATTACTTATACTATAGTATAGTAATGCTGTTAATTGCTTACGATTTTGGAAAACAGCTAATAGTACTTAAGTGCGTGTTGTTCTTGGCGCCACTGGTTTGCTGTTTAAAAAACCACACCTTTGGGTTATTGTTATTATCAGTTTTTTCATACAAAATACATATAGTTACTAACGATGAACAAAAAACCTTAACTGTAGAGCAACTGCACAAAGATAGATTTATAGATCGTAATCTGGCATACAAACTTCTTTTTTTTTTAACTTGAACCACCATTTTTATAGTAAATTGTTAACAAAATAGTTGTTTTTGAAAATGTGAATTAGAAATTGAATGAAGATTATTTGAATTATCAACTACCAAGGATAATAATATAGTGTATGATAATAGGTGCATAAAATTAAGTCTATGGTAGTATGGTGGCAATTAATATAAATATTTATTAACATTTTGTATTTCGTACATCGATTATAATAAGACATATAGTCATCGAACATTACATAATATATTTTATATTTTGTGGGTAAGAATATTTTTATGTTATAACATAGTACATAATACTTAGTTCATTAAGTTTAATAACTTAAAAATTACTCTTTTTAATTTGATAATTTAGAATTTTCAAAAATACCGCCTGACACAAATTACAGTAAAAAGAGTGGAGATCATTTGGAAATAGTACTTTGTATTTCACAGGAAAATCCTTAAATGGTATAAAAATTCTTAAGTTCCTATTTGAAAATATGGGCATTAGGCTTAAATATTGTACTAACATAAAAGTACCAAAGATCAGACTTTGAAGAAATGCATTATTAAAGAATAAATGTTGGGCAAGCATACTTATGCTGCGGACGAGTCACGCTGTACACCGAAGATTATTATAATACAATACATAGATATTAGGTAGTGATGATAATAAATAATGTAAAAATAGACAACTATTAACAATTTTATATTAACAGCTTATCAACTACTATACAATATTATAAGCTTATGCGCACACGGTATAACTTATCATGTATAAATGCATAATGAGCTATTTTTCTCGTTTCTGAAGACTTCGGACACGTTAGTCATGTATACACATTAAATCCCGACGTCCTATAATGGTATTATAAATTCTAATATCTAATAAACCTATATATTTTACAATAATATTATATGACCGTTAAATTCCAATTAACCTACAATTAAGTTTATACACCGAGTGTGGTAAGTTACAGTATGCATTAAACATTAATTATTATCCACTTCATATCTTTCGCAATACGTTTTATTTGCTAATACATGATTCTATAATAGCATAATATGTATTTTAATCAAAAACCTTTCTTTTTAATTAATCGTACTTAATGCATACTCATCTACGTAATTTTTGTGTACCTATATACTTCCTACTGCAGAAACAAGCATCGGTTTTTTATTTCTTTCGTTAGGATAGGTTGTTACGATTTTCGATCTTGTAAATCAACCGGAACTTCATACCTACGTAAATTGCAAAATAAAAATCTCCAACAATAAAAATAAACGGAATACAATACGACCAGCACACAGTATATATTTCAATAAAAGTGATTGAATACATACCTATTTTAAAAACGCTTACAACATTATTAATATTTAGTTTCAAATATATAAGTACATACTTTTGATTTAATTAATATTATATCATATTATTTAAATGCCTATTTTAAAAGTTCAATGAATTGTAAAAAAATTAAAAATATAGAGTTAAAAAATAATTAAATTTAAAAAAGTGATTTGTCATGCAGAGGTAGGGCAAGCACCTTCACGCTTTGAGTTTTAATAAATTACTTGGACTAAGAAAAATATGAAGTTAAATTATATTTATTTGACATATAATATATTTGAACATTATTCTAAGAATCTAAGCACTTAGGTGAAGTATATTTGATGAATTATTCGGTAAACAATTTGATACATATTTTCTGGACCAATAGTTTTTCAACGATGAAGTTATATCTCATTTTTTCATCGACGAGTATCAGTATACTTGTAGCACCACAGTAGTATTTTTTAAATTTTATTTTGTCAGAACCAAAAGACTCTCCTGAAATCAATAAAAAAAAATGTCAACTTACTCAATTATTATTGAATTATTCAAAAAAATAAGTTCAAATCAATAGCATAATAATGTTGAATGATGTTTTACCGTATAATAATGACTATTTCTGCTAACAATTTAATTCACAAAGACTTATTATACTATTCTAGGTAGGTACCTTACACAATTTTGATTACACAAACGAATCACTTATATTCTTGTACGTATCCAAGTTTGGCTTTCTTAAGCAAACGCAGGTTCACTGCAGCTTATAAACAAAGTCATTCAATAGGACGTTCAGCTTGTGAACTTGATATTTCTGATCGGAGTCTTACTCGTGTTGTTCGTTTACACACGATTCAACGTATTTATCAACAAACAAACGGATTGCGTTCAACGTTTGGATGAAATTAAAGAACCTGGATCGGACAATAGAAACGACATTGGCCCCTACGACCACCGCCGTTGGTTTCAACCGTTCTGCTATCTTAACGACGATATCAATGATCGATAGAGAGGCTCACTGTGGTACCTCTATAGAAGATTAGACGACTCGTCGTCTGTATATAGGTAATCGACACTGAGTTGCAAACCAAAGTCCAATCTTCCAAGCACTCGTCGAACTGCAAATCGTTGGTGTGTATTGTTGTTATAAAATAACAGAACGGTTGAACTAATGGCGGTGGACGCATGGGTCAATGTCGTTTTTTTTTGTCCATCTCTAGTAATATAATTTAATCAGAATGTATAACGTAATTCGTTTGCTTGTAGATAAATGAGTAAATCGATAGCTGTGTAAACGATCAACGCGATAAGGATTCTGACCATAAATAAGAAGTTTATAAGCTAACTTTCTGTTGAATGGCGGCCGCCTCTACTGGTGGCATTGCTTGAGCCCCTAGTGCATGAAGGAACATAATATAGCCATTTATAGAATAGATTTAAGTGATATTTTTTTATATAAAGTCTTGATTCCTTAATAGAATACTGAGTAAAGAAGATTCTTAATACGATTCTTCCAATATACTCCATTATCAATATTAACGAAAATAATATAAACATATATTATACCTATACTCTATACGTTAAGGTTATATATTAATGAAAACAGTTTACAAAAAAGGTGGGCAAGTGGGTACCGCTCTGCTGTATAATATGTGTCAAAAAAAGGTCGCTGCAACGGATGTGTTAAATTTAAATTCAAATTATTGTAACCGAAAACGGTTCTTAGTAAAGACAGTCTGTCAGCCTAATATTAATAGGTACATTAGTAAATTTTACTATTAAATATTGGTAATCATCAGTAGATTGAATTAATTTTCACCAAAAAATTGCATTCGAAAATGCCATTACTGTACAGTATAACAATAAACTCAAGTGCCTAAGTATCAAACACACCCACGAATAATATTTTTAAATTACAACAAAATCACTTAAATTATTATTCTTCTTTTAAATATCAAATTTCGTCTAAACTTAAACTTAGTATATTTATAAAAAACTATGTGAATAAAGTAATAACATTTTTTTTGGTTGATGTTCAATAGGTACTTGAGAGAAATCCTCCTTTAGTTGTTCAGCCATTAGCTATAAAAGTTAAACATTTAATACATTTTTTACTACAAACAATTTTACGAATGTTCGAGATTTTGTTGAATTTTGTCAAAATTTGAACTTAAATGCTTATATAAAAACAAATTGTTTTTACGTGTATTTATTATTTTTGAGCTGTTACTAAAAATAATAACACACATCGTTGTAAGGTCAATACATTAATCGCTCTCCTCAGAGTCTGAAACGAAGCAATATTTAATGTTTCAAATAAATATTGAGTAAAATTGAATTTACTTTTATATTTATAGTTGGTATGTAATTTGCAAACATTAACAATAATATTTTGTTTTATATTACGATATAATAATATGTTTTATACATATATAATTCTGTAAAATAAAAAATGAAGTTTTGTTACTTGTTATGAACTTACTGTAATAAATATAAATTTAAAATGTTTTAGTATTAAACATTCTACAGAATATTGATAAAGAACAAATACAATACAATTATTTCCTACCTTAATAGCTCCATCATTAGCAAACATCATTTATTGAAATATTTATCGGATATTCCTGAGGACTTTTAATCTCCAACTAGTCCCGAATCGTCATTCGATTTAGACATAGTTTTTCAAAAATATATATATAAATAAGTATAGTGTAGGTACACAGTTAGAAGTTTTATACTTATAATAATATACACAGCAGTAGTGCTGGCGCGTGTGCAACGATTTATAATTTTATATATAATTAATTTTATTTTTCACCGAGACGAAACGGTCCGTTTTCGCCGCCCCTTCATAATATTGTAATATAGGTACGCATTATACTATTATTATTAACAGAACGGTAAAGTCGTCTCGTTCGCATATATACGAGCATTATTATAGGTACCTTATCTCGTCGACAATCGCGCACGATTTCCATATATACTCGCACACCTGCCCGATCGATAAGTCGTTTAATGATTAGTATATAAAGTTATAACTTATAACACGGGCGGGTACTCTCATAGCGAGTGTTTAAATATATACCTATTATGAAAAAACAATATCGAATATAATATCATCGCCAGGCAAATAATATTATATAAGTATGTATGTGTAATATATTGATGATGGACGTATACGTTACGCCTTCGAGAATTCACTGATTTAATTTAATTCACTAGTTTATATAGAAAGTCCAGCCACGTTTGGCACGTTAACCACCAAATAGTTTACGACCGGCCCCCACAAGCAGATGTGCCGGGCAACTTGTTAAAAATGCAAAATACTTTTCAAATGTAGGTATTTGAAATAGGTGTTTAGATACATTCAAAAAATACTTCAACTACTTTTTAATACTTACTGTACAGGGTAATTTTTTCTTTGGTATATCCGTATTTTTAAATTATAATTTAATATATTGTTTAAATTGAATGGAGTTGATACAGACAAATCTCCATAAGATTTTGCATGAAACCATACTTGGTGTTCTTTTTGTTATTTTTTTATGTTTTAAAACATAAAACAGTAAGTAAGAGTGTACTATATTATAAAAATGTATTTTTTTTAAATTGCGATTTGTGATACACAATCAAGCAGTATATTCATAGGCACCTGCCTATGTATTTGGAGATCGCATAAAAATTAGTTTTATCTTTATAATATAAATCGTCGTTGGCAAATCAACAATATATTAACATACATAAAGGTACTAATCGTTGTTTGTCTTGCGAATTTTCGTCTCGATTTACCAATCCTTTAGTCCAAAAATCTTCTTTTCGAAAATCTAAATTTTCAAATACTTATTGTTGTGATACATTTTTACTTGCAATCATGTCATCTATTTTTACCCACTTTGCCCCCCCCCCACATCAATCATTGAATCAGCAAGACAAAAAAATCTACAACCTGATTGTTAGAAAATGTTCAAATTTTTTGACTTCACAAAACTCTTCTCTTAATCAGCCGAGCGCCTTCGCAGTAGTCTCGCACGAATCGAACAACACGAAAAGATTTGAAATTAAAATAACAATTACAGAATCAGAAGACGTGTATAAATTGTTAAAGATAATATCACATAATTTTCTAATAAAAACAAACCATTAATAATACCAGTATCAAAAATAACAATACGCGTACAGCCATGTTTACAGGACGATATATCATTGATATTTATGAGAGAGATGATCTGACGTCAACGGCCATAACAACGTCATTGCGAGTTTATTATATTTCAATGAACTAGATAATATAATAAGATATATAATATTATCATTATACTACCTATATTAAAATATGTATATTTACAATACACACTAATATTATGTAGAGCTCATTATTATTTTAAAGAATATTAAATTGTTATTCATATAATACATATATACCATATCGGTGCAGCAAGACCAAGAAAATGTTGTAAGTACCCACGATAAGCGCTAAGGCCTATGAGCATATAAACATTAATATAATGGTAAAGCATCTCGATATAGTTTAATTAAGAGATAAGATAATCGGTTAAATTTTACAAAAATAATAACTATTATTCATAATATTGTATTATAATTTGAATGTTACATCGTTATAATAATATATTATACAGATTTATATAGATATTATATTATGTTAAGCCGAGTTTAAAGGTAACAGCAGTCAGCTGCTTAATTCAATAAGCAAATAAATGGTCAGAGCCGATGCAAGGCACAGGCAACACTGACATGACATGTAAAAATGTTATATAATTATTTTATACCTATAACTGTTGAAAACAAACCAAATTTCATGACATACATATTTTTTGGTTATCGAATGTACCATTCTGAATCATAACTTAAGAAGCAAGTGTTCGAAGGAAAGAAGTTTTGTAACCATGTTTAGGTATATTTTGGCTTTGAGTACAATTTTGGATGTTCGGGTAATTTTTTTGATTTCGAACAATCGAATCATTTTGCATATATTGATAATACATAGTATTAAATGTAGACTTACAGTTTTCCAAACACTATTATTAGTTATTATGTAACTATTGGCACTCCGGTAGTTCGTGATATGCACTGCAGCACTACTAGTCCTAAGTTCGGTGGGTCGATTCGAGAATCATAACCTTGTAGCACGTGGAAATTGGAAAAGAATAAAAAATTACTAAAACAGTTTTCAAACTAGTTATACGTTTATAGCAAATTAAAAACACAATAAATTCTAGTATATAATATACGTAATCACGTAAGTATTGCAGGTGACAATGTTGCTGTTGCATTCTTTACCCCTAACAGGTCACCAAAATCACGGAAATTTTGTTTACGACCGTCGCGATATCTCAAATCACGATCACTTCCATCCCATATCTTTTTCGAATCCTTTCGCCAAGTCTTCAAAAAACAGATACTGCAGATAGTAGTAGCAGATGGTATTCGTTTTTTTTAGGTTAAATGTTTAATTCTTAGGTTTACTGCCTATAAAAATATTTAGCTATATGTAAAATGTTCACTGTTCTGTGTGTATTGCGTGCGTATAGGGCGGTACGATGACAAGCGTCTTAACTTTTGAGTACATTATACACTAAATAAATCAGTCTATTGAGGACGAACAAACAGAGAACTGAGAAACATTAATTTATATATATTATCATATAGATTTATCGAAAGATATAAAACACTCAGTGACCAGTGCTGACTTGCCTATATGTTGACCTATATGATTCTATGTATTATATCACACAATAAATATGTTATGAAGGTACCTGTACAGAATTTGCTTAGAGTTTTTTATATTTCCTAAAAACATAATTGTATAATGACATCAGTAAAATGAACATAAATAGGATTTTTTGAATTATGGTCGAAAAATAAATTCACCAACGTAATTAGTATAGCTGTTTGAGGTATTGAAAGCTTACCTTACACCACCTACCAAACTAAATATGTATATTGTAATTTATTAGAGAAAATAATGTATTTAGTTCGGTATTTACCCAGTCTACACTAATACACACCAACACGGGGAGTGGGAACATGTATATAACTATATAAGCCTTGTGTGATTGCAGAAAATGGTTCACAGAATATAGGTCACAGACTCATAGAGCAAACATAGTCTAAACATCCAGCTATTAAATTTTGGTTTTAACAGAATGTAATGTAATCATAAACAATTATTTAAATATAAAATATCGATTGTGATTTACAAATCAATGAAGATTTTATTGACGAATTATATTTTGACATAAAAGTTGACAAAAAAAAAACTGGAAGTGTAAACATTAAAATTCGGATCGTAATTTTGTAAATTGATTAATTATTAGTTATATTATAAAGTATGTGACTATTATAATTAATAATCAATTATTATTGAATTAATTAACTGAAACTTTTTAAATACAGGAACTGAAAATAATTAGTCAATAATTATATTCTATTACAACGTAAGTATTAACACAAAAACCATGTTATAAAATCAAAATTCAAAATTCAAATCATAAATAGATATAGCAAAAACTGATCACTGATCATATTTCCATATTCCCAACGAAAATATTACGTAAATAAAATTTAAATACTACAGTATACGTCATATAAAACATATAATACCTATTGGCTATCACATAATCAAGTAAAGATCACCAATAAATGTATGGGATATAAAATAATAATAATAATTCTTGAGTACAATGAGTACAATAATATAATAAAGTGGCTTAGTGTGACGCAGTGTTTGGCTTCAGTCACAAACACGACTTTTGAGTGCTAGCACAGGTCGGTTCCCGGATGGGTAACCCGGGTTCTTAATGACAAATTCTTGTCACACTTACACATGTTCCAAACCAAACGCACCCTCAACCACGGTAAAATAACCGGCTAAGAACCATGGAATTGATGGCATAAAAAATGCATGTATATATAATATTATAATACTAAAAATGAATAATTATTATGTATGTTTACATTTTGTCCATATTATTTGCTAGTGTGTTGTACCAACATTGATTTCGTTGATGCCGTTCGCTAACTTTATATTATATACTTTTACATACACAGCTGATTTCAGAATTTGAGAGTAGGTATATCATAATATAAATGTTGCCATTTTCGGCAATAGTAATGCTCTAGAAATTATGATACAAGTACAAAAATATTTCAAGTATACTATACAAACATTGCTTGGAATCATATATGCAGTCCAATACCGCATAAAATATATACTTAGGTAAATTAATAAAATTGTAATTGTATACCGTTTTTATACAACCTACTGCCTTTATACAACTACTACTTCTTATCAACTAGAAAGAGTTCAACGTAAATTATTGAGGTTTTTGTCAGTTATGTACTTTGAACTGATAACATATCTACGGTTAGTTGTTTTAGCCAATCGTAAGAACGAAGGTAATTTAACTTTTATTAAAAATATACTTCATGGTAAAATCGATTCTCTTACAAATTAATTTTAAGGCACCTTCTCACTCTTCACACGACATTCTGACCCGTTTCACATCCCAATGTTTCATTCTTATAATGAAAAAAAACCCACCACTCTGACGTTGCATGTTACAAGCTAATTTTGACCCCTACCCTAAAAAACAAACAATAAGTCAACATGCAGTGGTGTTCTGGCAAGAAAGAGGTGTTGCCTGAAACTGAATAAATTATTCAAAAACACAGACAGAAAAAAAAAATCATGCGCTTGTGTATATCTATATATAGTTGTATAAAAATATAATTAACACGCTTGTGAATATAAAATATAGAATAATAAAGTGTTTGAATATTTGAGTTGAAATTACATTCTAAAAATATAATTAATAGTTAATACATTTTGACTACCTATAGAGTCGTATGATCAGATGCCTTATCCGAGCCACTTTTAAATATTAACACAAGTAAGCATAGCTATTATTGGCTATAATACAGAACAGCTAAGCTATGCACATGTATTTATTGCATTAATTTATTTATTGCATGAATTATAAAGAACCTTTAAGAGTCGCGTTCGCGATCAAACAATGGGAATAATTATTAATATCGACGTTATGTAACTCGTAGATGGATATTTATTTAAAAATATTAAAAAATGGATTACAATAATTATTGTTCTTGTGTGTATACGCTTTACCGGGTGGTGATAAATATAGACCGCTGGCCCGTCTTCCGCTCATAAATGTGGTGGAGTTATAGACGACCACAATATTATGATACAAATCGTGCATTAATAATAATAAAAAAAAACATACATCAATGACGACTCGATCCTAAAAACCGTTTTGTTTCTTATTTTTCTATCGTGTACGTCGTCATGGCCAATATTGGTAAAGATATAATTTAAAATTTAAGTTTTAACTGAAACTCACTTTAAAAGCTAACTTAAAAAGAAACAAAACTTTTCAAAAACACGATAATTATTTTAAAATCGAAATATACTTTAAATATTATATTAACCATAATTGTGTACATGCGTTAATATTTGTTGGTCTCCGCCATAGCATTAAACCAGCTGGACAGTGTTACATTAACTTTTTTCCCAAAAACTGTACGAAGATCCTTATTCAAATTAGACTTAACTGACTTGAGCTGGATTTACATTCTGAGCTAATAAGTAAATAATACATATATTTTGGTTTTTCTATATGATTGTATTTTTTTCGTGTCCTTCCTTTTTGGATAAGACAATTAGCTACAATCATCGACGATTTATGTTGGTAAAAAGTTTGTTTCTACGTAAAAAAAATCTATAATATTTCGCACTCTTCTCTCAAAAATTGTTTCTATGGCGAGTTAAAAATATTGAAAATACACGGGCATAACGATTTGTTGTGAACCGATTTCGGTTATTTTGTCGTAATTCAAAAAATAACAATCTTGGAGATTTGATATTGTTTACTTGTTTACGTACCATACCTATTATCATTTTCACTACCCTTGGCGTGAATGCCATTGCGGCCGATTTTTTCTGTATTTATAAACATGTATTATTACTCGTTTTCACGAAAAAAAAAAGTACTGTGAAATTGGACATAAAAACCGGGGGGCTTCGAAAAGTCAAACACCCAAACGCTGTGTATTATATTGTTATTACTTATTACACATATACATGTATTAACCCCATATTTCACGGTTTGTGAGTGCGGTAGCATCAGCGGCGGATGAGGGTGACGACGATTATTATTACTTCGCGAACAGTGAGTAAGCGTTTCGAACGTCAGCTATTGTTATTAATTATTATTATACTTTCATCGAAGAGAGTATTTGTATTTTTCAACGGTGTCGATATAGATATAGGTCTGTCACACCTACATTATATTATAATATTGTGATTTGCAAAAAATGATATTGAAACACAAGCAAATTTCGGTCACAGATATTGATAAAAATCATCACTCATCGAAACAAATTAAAGAAATACCGCTGTTTAAATTCCAACCATACAGAGTAATTCATCAAATATTTTCTAACCTTTTTTCCCCTCAATCATAATGCAGTTATTCAAAATCTGGTTTTGGAATTTTCAAATATAATTATACTTCGATATCATATTTTTATTTTTTTGAAATTGTTTGTACTAGCTAAGGAGTGTAATACTGTAGTAATATTCTCACAGATCATTATAACAAACAGATTAAAATGTAATAGACCAATAAATTACAGCCTGACTGTTGCACGTAGAAATCGGACATCTCCAATAAAACCATTGTCCCCGACAAAAAGAAACAATCTGTACTATACGAGTACTCTCACGAATTGAGAAATAGACACGTTCTTGAAACAGAAAACTCAGGACATGTGGCTTTCTTAAATGCCGCCAGAAAAAGGAACGGTCGAAAAAGGTCCCAAAAAATTTAGTTCGGGATTCGCAAAAACCTCTTGATAAATCAGCCTGCCACTCTCTGATCAACATATCCGTCTCGGCCCTTTAGTCAATACATGCACACCACCTAACATAGCAACAACCTCTCAAGGCTAGGTAATCCAGCGAGCGACAACTGTACTCTTTTTGACGAGCAATATTCAGTGTGTTTTTTTATTTTGACGAGAACCCCCATTTCAAGTATAAATTATTTGACTTATAATTTTTCTGGACATGTTAACTTATTAAAATCAAAATTCTAATGAGTAGTTTTTTAACTAATTAACTTTGTGTTCTAAGGACCTAGGTATATATAAATTAATAGGTCCATGATAATGGGTTTGAAAGATTTGAGGGCTATGACGACTTAAACATTTTAGTAATAAATACTATTAAGTTATCGAAATTATTATATAAATAAATGTATGATCTTTTATTAGCATAAACATTTTAATAACTGAAAAACTACTCGTTCAAATGTTATATGAGGGAAATTCAATTTTTTTTTTAAATGATTCACTTAATAATTTACAGTAAAAAGGGGTTCAAATTTTAAAAACTGATGTCTGTATCACTATGAGATATATTGTACAACATATTTCAAGACTTCGAAAATATGGTTTTTAAGTACTACAAAGTTCCAAGAGTCATAGTTTTAATAGATTCTTTATTGAATGAAATAAGGATTGAGCATTCTTGGCAAATCGCCCTGCAATATATATTATAATATCAAAATTGAATGTCGCTGAAAGCTGGAAAGTATAAGCTTACCGGCGAAGAATTAATCCATACGAAAATCCTTTTAAAAATCTCCCAAAAAGTACTTGACACGTCGTATCAACCATACTATGCTATATTATGAATAATACGGAACTACCTATACGGAAATAAATTTCCTTACGATTGATTATTACAATAATAATATTATATTTTATGGATCTTCTCCAGTAACTGCAGGAAGCCAGCACAATGACTACGTTGTCGCAAGAAACCTCTCAGTATTTGTCACATCTAAATTGCGTACAGCTGCGGTGCAGTTTCTACATGTGATATACGTATATATATATATGCGTCTTATTCAATCCTTTCACGCAAGACGATATACATTTACTACACTGTACCACTCTCAAATACCCCGGCGGGGGGGGACACCGATGGGATGGAATTTGTGAAGAAAAAATACAAGCACATATTATATGTTATATACGTTTAACTACCGCCGAGACACCTGTACACATTGTGTAAATTGTATCGCCTTATAATTTCTATTCACCCGCGAAGGGTCTCTCTTCACCGTATTATATGTATCTCCCCGTTCCACCCTGACTCCAGTTGTGTGTGTGTGTGTGTGTGTGTGTGTGTGTGTGTGTGTGTGTGTGTGTGTGTGTGTGTGATGCAGTAAGTGTGTATATCACGAAACTCACGCATTGTCATCGCGTTTTATTTATTTATATTATTTTTTCTTCTTCTATATCATTATATTATTTCGAAATTGGGTACACGATAATATTTTTACTGTTGTGTGCACCGAACACACCGTTTAGGTCCACACAAACACCGTAACGGTATATGTGTATATATATATGCACACACACATTACACGTGCAGAACCCCTCGTCTCTTGTTCGACGAACAACACATACACCGGGAAGGTCGATATAGGTACCGCACTTCTATATATATATATATACACAAGTATTATATCAATGTATTGATGCGTGCAGGGACCGCACTAATAGACCTATATACTATATACATTGTATTATATATATATATACATATTGAAGTGTACACCGGCAAAAGGGAGTCCTGCGATCCTCGAAGGATAAATATAGGTACTCACATAATATTACATATATATATTTTATAGGTATTTATATTTATATATGGTCATTGTGTATATGCGCCTATCTATATTATGTTATCGTATTTTATTAAAGCTACCTGGCTCATTGTTGAAGTTTAACCCAAAATAAACTAATTAAGTAATATCATATTGACGTATAGTCTTTCGACAATAAATGATTTATCTCCGTGGTGCACATCGTTAATTCAAATTTTGCACACATTTTTATGTGTCCCGAGAATTTTATACAATGACCAAGATTTAGCAGGTTATGTAAAATAAAAAGTTATATTTGAGTTTTATTTAAACATAACTATAAACAAATGAAAACAATAAGTTAATAAGTGGTATTTATCGTATAAAAATTGTTTTAAATTACCGTTATATAAATAATTTATTTAAATATTATGTTGGAAGTAACTCGCACTATATTTTACTACTGACAATTTATAGAACTTAATAATCCATTACTGGGTAGCAATATTACGAACCGATCCAATGCACTGAAATCTAATTACATTTCACATCGTCAGTAGTCAGTACCCTACATGCAAATCCAAGAATTAAAAAAGTAATTAACCCATATTTTTGATTCATCAAGCGCATTTAACTGCATTCATATTTAGTTCATTTTTAAACTTTAATAAAATATATAGTTTGTTATTAATTATTATTTTTAATTTACTAGTTTTTGACAGGAACTTGAAGAATTTTAGAGCAATCACTGGACTGCTGAAATGCTTAAAAATTAAAATTGGAAAAACTCTTCGTGAGACTTATTCAAAATCGTAAAATGTATTATTACCTATCAATAAAAAAAAATGTAGTGTCATATACCCATATATAGGTACTAAAAGTCACAAAAAAAAGCAATACAAGGTCCTCTAACTACACTTAAAAATGTGGGAATAAAAATCAAGTGACTCGAATAGCCCGAATAGGTTTATTTTTTTGGATAGGTTTATAATATTTACGGAAACGACTTTATCGTAAAGAATTCCTCGTCCGGTAAACATACTCAATAATATTATTGTAGATATATAGTCTATGCACTGCAAGGTGTATTGGCACACTGTATTTTGTTCCATACTATTAAAATGTATTACTTTATCGAATTTAAAATGGCAATCTGCCGATAAAATATTGTTGTACGGGTTTTTATACAGTAAAAACTTAAAACAACAGAATGATAAAAAAGATAATATTCGATATTATG
Source organism: Myzus persicae (assembly GCF_001856785.1). Classification (NCBI taxonomy): domain Eukaryota; kingdom Metazoa; phylum Arthropoda; class Insecta; order Hemiptera; family Aphididae; genus Myzus; species Myzus persicae. The sequence goes on from NW_019104019.1 coordinate 100,806, forward strand.
ACGTGTACTATGCATGTGTTAACTACTCTGTAGTCCACACCATTATTATTACGTTGAACTCGTATTTATATGTTTCACTGCAATAACAATTAATATAATCCGTCGTAATTAATTTTTTTTTTTTGTCCGGGGACGTTTCGACTCGATAAGTGTTCCTATAATAATATTATTATGTCTATCGATTCGAGTGCACAATAATTTTTACGTTAAACCTTATACCTACGCGGTTAATATACAATCGCGAATAGAGTATGTTGCATGCCCGTGTAGTCGGTTTAACCGGTTCGGGTGCGCATAATATTTTACGATTTTCGCTGATTATCGCTGGGCCGCCAATGCAGTATAGGTACCTACGTTTTCCATAGTAATATTTTAATAGCAACTCGATATCCCAAACACTCTGTACAAGCATAATAATGTATTCCAGTATGTCTCATAAATTATAATAGACTATGGATGACCGCCACGGTATTGGCGAAACGACTCCCTAACAAGACTGCTGCAGTCGTCTTCGGACGGATTTGCATAACACACTAAATCGATAATATACATAATATAAAAACCTAACCTAACCGACATTTAAAACGGCATAATTATGAGGTGCAGCAAATAATATCGCATTATAAGTATGTATAATTTATTTATACTTTATACTGTATTATTAATACAAACGTCTCGTTGTAGGTTATTGCAGGTTAAACATCGTTTTCAGCGCGTCCAGGTGTAGTAGCTGATGCATCGCTGTTGCAGCAATGTCGGCAGCATGCACAAATTATTCAAAACAGCATTTTTGCAGCCACAACAGAAGAAAAACAAATTTTAACCGGCCAGGCAGGTTTCAATAGTTCAGTTACACACCTAATACATATAATATGAAATAAAATAAAATGTATTTTTTTTTTATTGATGGATTTTGCTTCAGTACTTATTTCACCAGCAACATAATTGGATTTTCATGAAAAAATAATAGAGTATAGTTAAAAAAGTGAATGGTCAAAAACTGCTATAAAAATATTGCCCAAGATACGATCAATAAAAAAAAAAACATAAGTACCTACTACTTTTTATCTCATATATTTTTGTATTATGTGTATCCATCAAAATTATTGAAACATGCCGAGATGGTATTAAAATTTGCACCAAGGTTGGGTTTATTAAAAAAATTTCCTGCAAGGGAATAGCTACCAAAACGGGATGAGAAAAAAATGAATCTTTTTGTATAAAAGCGCCAGACTTTGTGTGCTTCATTTTTTCATTTTATTTATTAAAATATGTAGAACTTTCTATATCATATAAAAACGCTAAATATATAATCTTAATCAACTCTATTGAATTATCTGATGTTGTATTTAAGATAGAGTGTCAGAGTTTTTGTGTTAGACATTATATATGTACATTATATGTACTTGTGTAATAAGGATTTGAGTAATATATATACATAGTACATACCTATATCGTGTTATTTAAAACAATAATTGTATTTTAATGCATTAAAAAAAAATTTATAATTACTTGACTACATAACTGCAGCCTTGTTTCGTATTAAATTTGTAAAATCCGTATGGCAGTATTAAAAAAAAATATATTATATTTGCATGTATTAGAAAAAAAAATTAGTCAATAAACGTTATAAATTCGTATATTTTTATTTTATACGCATATGTATGGAACAATCTCCAGGTGGTAAAAGGTAAGCAAATATTTTACACGAAGCAAGTCGATGAAATGTGGCCCAATTACCGACCGTCGATTTGATATCATAGTGTATTTAGTTACCAATTTTATATTATATTTTTCCATACGAGGCAGGGCCCATGGTATACTATACTAACAGGCCAATAGGGCCTCACTATTATAATTATCGTTGGGCCTCGATAAGGGCCAAAGGTATACATAATTCTTGCTGTATTTATTTGTGAGTTTATTATTTATTAGGTAGTAAATACTATACCAAAAATACCAGTGTTACTATTGTCGCAATATGATTTAAGTTAACTACTTCGTCTATCGTGTTGTGTGCCTTTAATCGTATTCTGATTGTCCGTGGTAATCGTGGTATTATATTATTATTATTATAATAACATTATTATTTTATTATTATTATTATTTGGTATAGTAATATTCAGCAAACAAAATCTACCGGGATAGGTCCAGAGTTGGACTGAACTCAACTTATTTGTACAGGACAATCCGGCTTTACAAGAAGGGGGTCAAGCGAACCAGTCCACTAATAACTGAGTAATCAATATTGATCAATATGATATATTTTAGTTTTTTTATTATTTAAGTAACATACAGTCCATGCTTATCGTTATTAAAACTCAATGTCAATGGAATTAGATTGGACAAAAGAATATGATTCTTCATGGCCGAAGGTAAAACTGAAAAGTACCTAATGATACCAATAAGCGTTTTCATAATATTATTATCTATATAGTCCATACTCTAAATACATAAACTATAATTATTATGCCTATACTGATGCAGAAGAGTGAAACATATAACAAAAACGCTGCGGGCGGCTTTTTGCAGCCGCTTTCCCGCAAGAGTTCCCTAGCTGCTCACTATATATATTTGTATTTATATGCATATATATATGTACAATGTGCCATACGGTTAAACTAAGTTAAGTACATAAGGCCAGCGGTTTCTACACGCCGAAAAAAGCTATTCTCAACGCACACCACACACACATATATAATATATATATTATATATAGCTTCGCTGCACCGAGCCCAATCCAAATAACGTCGCCATGTGCGTCGCCGTCACCGCGAGTGTTTCCACACACATAGACACACGCGCGTAAATATATATACAACAATCGTATATATATACAATATATGATAATATGTGTGTACTATATATGTATAGGTACGTACGTACTGCTGTAGCACACAAGTCTATGTGTGAGTACATTTATATATATAATAATATGTGTGTCGGACTCGGAGATAGAAAATGAAAATAGCTCGGAGGACACGTGTGTGTGTGTGTGTGTGTGTGTGTGTGTGTGTGTGTGTGTAAGTGCGCTCGTTTCGAAAAGCGACACCAATTATACTGCGTATATTATATATATATATTTATATACATATACACCGCACATACGCGTACAGCGTGTGTGCGAGCGGCAGAGGACTGAAGCCCCCGCCGGATGAAAGTCTGCCAAAATTACACTGCTGCTGCTGCACCTGGACCGGAGAAGCAGAACTTGCGCTCCGCACTATATTTTATAATACGTACCACGTGCTTCATCGTATTATCTTGGTGCTGCGTGTGTGTGTAAAGAAATAAATGTTAGAAAAAAAATATAAAAGTATCCGCCCGTCGCTCGTCTTAAGCTCTAAACATAGTCCTCACTCCTCCGCCCCTAAATATGTAATATTATTATTACTATGTACATGTTGCGCCTCCCCGATATGGATATTATACGACGCGTGTTTGACGAGCGCGCACTGCAGTTAAATAAACTACGAATTTCATCCATGTCGATCACATTGCAGGCTGTGACTTCTGCAGGATTTCTATTATCTAACATATAATTAAGCTGTATTTTCATCTAAAGAATTTTAAAAACATCTCCAAATGTTGGTAATTTTTATTAAAATATCTCTAGTCTACTATTATACACTTATATTATACTAAAAAGTTGTGCAATAATATTGCGAAATATTATATTATTAACACTAGATACGTCATTACACCTATATTACATTCTCAGGCCACGCTGAAACTTTATTTATAGGGTGTCAATTTTGCTTCAAAGTTCATAATTATATATTCCAATAGAAGTAGCTATACTCATGGTTAGAATAATGAATATCAACTATTCAATTGCAGGTACTTACAATTTGTCGATTTTATAGGTCATGACTTCGTTGAAGTTCCTTGAGATATTTTTTGTAAATTGTTAGTAATTGTAAATGATAACTCTTTAAAATTATAATAACATTAACATTTAACAATACCTTATACAATTTTAACATGATCTTTAAACAACTTTGTACAATTTTCCAAGTATTCTTGTACATGTAAGTAAGCACTGTTCGATGCATATTTTTTAAATTTTCCATGCATATTCTACAATTTCCATTGCATAGAAACCCGTGCCTCTTACACGTCTAAACCTTTTTTTAACACTCATCTTCAGGATGTACAGGTTAAGGCTGATAAAAAAAATATATTATACGATCTACTGAGGACGCTGCAGGAATTATAGAAATTATTCTACCGTTTTGGGGCGGGGGTGGAGGGCAACAAAATTAATCTTGTAATATTAAACTATAACATATTGAAACGGTGTTTAACATCCGTCCGAATAACGCGGTCGCTCGCTCAGCCAACAGCCGCGAGTTTTAAAATTAGCCGACGCGAGTCCGCCGCCGCACGTGCTTACCGTATTTTATAAAATTCACAGGGGCGGCGGCCAGCCCGGTGCCGACGCCCGTTTAATTATACGGATAAAAATTATTATAATCGTCCTCACACACAGCCATAATATTATAATTTTGTGATCTAAACTTAGGCATGTCGTACAGTATTATGTCGCATTCGTATAATAAATGCCACCGTAAATGTTGGAAATTCGGGCAATATTGGCATAGTGACTATGTCAGTAGTGTCTAGTGCCGGAGGACACCAGCCATTGTTGATGATCGGTCTTTATTTCCGTAATTAACCGACATAAGTTTAGTCAATGTCATTTGTTATTGGTATTTCAAAATGATAACCGATTTGGGGGTGGGGGTTGGGGTCGTTCAACATAACAAAAGTCGTTGATGAGAACGAATGAATAACAATATAGTTTCAGGAACAATCGTATAAATCCATGGGTGCTAAATATTTGCCGATTTTTTCGAAATTTCAATGTAGATACATATGCGTATTCTAAATGATTAGGTAATGTTTAACACCCTATGAAAATAAATAAAATAAGATAATTTTGTATAATAAGTAAGTACCTATAATTTATAGTAACATAAGTATAATAGATACCTACTACCAACATATTAAATAGTTTTTTATCATAAAATCCATAAATGTATAGTACGTATAAATACAGTTTTAAATATTATTGTTATCAAATATTATTTATAATGTTAACTATAATCTATCATGCACTAAAAATATAATCGCATTTTTTTTCTAAAAAGTTTAGCTCACTCGATGTACAATGTCTATCATTTTTATTATTATTATAAGATTGTCAACGGCACCGCCAAGCGTTTTTGTTTGAAATATACACGCGTAACAGTTCAAAGTTAGAATACATTTTTTTTATATATATTTCATATTATGTTTATTATTTCGTACAACATATTTAAAGATGACGGACATGACTCTCATGCTGTGACATTGCTCACCATTTTGATAACTATCTCGCTGTTTCAGTGGAAAAAAATATCATTCTCTTCTCTTGATTAGATCGAAATTATATTATATAACACATTATGTAAGCACTTTAGTCGACATTTTTTACGATATGCTATTTATAAAGCGGTTTCCAGTTAGCCTTTTAGACAATTGTACTATCAGATTTCAAGGCCCTTATATAATAACCATTTAATATTAATTTATTATAAAATGCCGACAATAATATTATACAAGAAATAAGACGTTAATTATGAATAATTAACAGGTAATAATAAAGACGAAAATAGCAATATTTTGGTATCCAGATTCCTGCAGACGAGTAGGAAGTGCGAAGCAAGTTGGCTACCTTAAGGTTTCAATCATTATCATTTATCCTGCTACAACTATATAGGTAATAGGGAGATGTAGATTAGCTTAATGTTTTACTTCGGACAAACTTCAGTTTACTACAATAAACTGTATTAATATAAACTTAACTAATAACGCTTAACTATAACACTTTGTAAATATCAAATAATTCTTTTGAAATTACTCTATGTAATATATAATATATGTATAATATTTCATTACACAGTAAATTGGTATATAATAGGTACTTTAATTATTATTTTGGAGAACTGTAGATGCCTTATTGTTTACGACCTTGACATTTCAATAGTAATTCAATAGGCAAACAAACGATGATACAAGCACATGTGTTTTTAGATAATATATAATAAACTACATTTAAACACATCAATATATTATTTCTTTATGCTCTCAAGAACCACCACTAGATATCTAAATAGATTTTTGAAACCAAATTAATCAGCTTAACTAACTCATTTCAACTGTACCTACTCGCGTTAACTTTTACGTGAACTAAATTCACAGTCATCGGCATTCCCCCTCCCATCGACATTTTTTTTATAAATTAAGTCTAAGTCTTGTTTTATTCATTCAAATCCATAGTCCATGCTTAAATGTGAAGGCCGACGAATATATAATTGAATATTGAACTTCAATAACATTGTTTTATTATAATGGTAATATTAGTATACTCGTTATATTGTTTTCCAAACTATTATTCTTATAAATTATAATTTTGTATAATTTAATGTAAATGCTAAAAAATTTAAGCTGATATCTAGCTGAGGAATTTTAGGGGACCCACCCATAAACTTTAGACCATCTTCTCCAGATGTCAAGATACTTTACTTTACTAACCTCCTAATTAATATTAACTCATGGTTTTAAATTTTCTGAACCAAACATTCTAAACTCTAATCTCGATATCCAACACTTCAATTTCGAATGCGTGCCGTGGATGGCCACCACATTTGTTTTAAAAATGGAAAGATTCACCCTCCTCTCCTCCACCATTTATCAAAGCCTGGGGAATACCACTGCTCGGGATTAAAATAAGGTCACGAAAAATTGTATTCATGCACTTTGGATTTAAATCCTAAAAATATAAATATAAACACTCTTTTATAATACAATTTGTAATGTACGGTGACGGCTGTATCGGAAGCATTGTACACGTGCATCAGAGCATTTCAACGGCTGTTTGTTATATTCATGTACGCGATAGTATACAATATGTAATATTTTATACTGCACTCAGCGATAACGTTTTATTTGTGTAAGGTTGATAACGAAGAGAAGAAACGAATATTTCCGTTGGAAAAAATTAAAGACTAATAATTGTATAACATTATATTAATAAGTTTTTTAATAATAGTGTAATAAGTAATAATAATATGCGACAGCTGCAATAATCAAACAAAAATAATCTTTTTAATTCTGTTAAAATATGTGATTATATGTAGTAACAATATTATTACGCCTCTTCTAATGTCTGACGCACGATAGAATATAGTAAATAATAACATTTTATCTACATCGTGGTCTGACGAATGACTAAACGTTTGTGACTTTGAAAGAGTCTAATATACATTTTTTCATTGCACTTATTATAATAATCCCGCGACATTAAAACTAAAATACAAAGTATATTATGTTGTAACTATTTCTTATCAATATTTTTTTATTATCATTTGGAACCCCCGTCCACATAAATTTAGTGTGTATGGTCGAAGATTGCAAGTGCATACTGCGCACTTAGCTACTCTGAGTACTCGATAATAAGCGTAGCTGGTATACGACAAACATTTTGAAAATTTAATTTCTGAGAGACTTATTACAGTTGGCTTAGGTCAACGAATAGAATATTAGTGTTCATCAAGTTCAGTCAACGCAACCGGGTAATTATATTATGATAATTAACCGACTGCGAGGGTCATGAATTTTGGAATTATCGCGTAGTCGAATATTATAATAGCAATATTGTGTTTAAGTCGTTGTCGTCTTCGTCGCATATAAAACTGGTCGTTGTCGGAATTACGTTTTTTTTTCTGTCTTGTGCGGTTGTGCTCCGTCCTGGTATAATATATTATGAGATACACTCGCAGTCTACAGTTGTGTGTGCGGTGATTTTTTTATTCATTTTTTTTTTCTCCTTTTCAGGTCATTCGAGAACGCGCATTGTGTACGCCGCGGAGTTTCTTTTCTCTCCCACTCTAGACGGCCCGTCGCGTTATTTCATTATATTATTATTATTATTATTACTATAAAGCATTGCGGTTAGCTGAGCTCGGCGGCGACTATACGACGACGATGTTCGCAACAGAAACTGTAAATACGACTTTTCGCGCGCTCTCTCCCACCACCCTCCCCTTCCTTCTCACTCAAACACACACTCTCTCATTCCCACTTTAATTCGGTTTAGTACCTGGCGTAGACGACGACGCAATACCATTTCAATGAGCCAGGACGTAATAATATTATTATCATTATTGATTGATATTATTAATGTAAGTCGACAAACCTGAGTGAATTATAATTGCTTAACTAGACGAGTACCTTTTTAGTATTATTGATTAATTTGCACGGCAGTAGTGCACGACCCAAGTTTTAGCATTTTCAAGTTAAGGTGCTTTTGCTGGCTCTCTGTTTGGATTCTCTATATCCTGCAAACGAGTAGCTGTACTCAATCCCCTATAATATTAAACAACACTCCCAGGTAAAGCAATGATCTTACAGATCTATGAGGTCAGTCATCCAGTATCATAACACTTTTAGACGTTTTAGTCATGTTCTTACATGGGATACATTTTGATTTGGTATATTTGTCATTTCGACTAAAAATAATACCACTGTCTAGTCATAAATCACATTCATTTCCTTCCACAGATCAATCGTCTTTGACGGATTACCGGACTAATAGTATTCTTGTGTAAATTCGCCAGATGCCCAGATTATTTATATTCATATATGGCATAATATGATGACATCAGCAGCGCTGAGAGTCAGCGAGCATTGTATAGAAAGCGAACTTATAGCTATAAGGCATTTTTTAAGGAAATATTATGTCTTTTTGCAGGTATCCGCGAATCACACTGTACGTACAGGGCTTGATTAAGGAGTTGATCGCCAGTAGGCTAAGGTATATACAGTACGTATAGTTTACGCAGTTGCCACATAGGTACACTACATGATAATGTTTCGAGTTATTACATTTTGACTGTATCATAAAATAAAGAATATGTTATGTCTAGATAAATTAATTTGTTTTTATTTATAGTCTTAACTTTTACTCATTTCTTCAACGTTGTTCGGATGGAACATATTTACATCATGGTAAACTAGCTACTATTTATTAAAGCTACTTGGAATATTCTTTAAAGTTTAAAGTATCATTTATTTAAACACTATTGTGTACCAGAATATACCTAGGTACATGAACAATTATCAGCCTATAGGGAGGGGCAGCTAGGTTAGGTTAGGTCACTGCTCGCTCTGCAGTGGTCGCCAGCTGATTGTTTATGGTCTCAACTCTCAACCATATAAATATTAACCTAGATATCCATGTACGTAAAAAGAATATTGTTAAGTGTCAAATTTTTGATTTGGGGAACGTCACTTAAAGAATGCTTAAGAATAAAGACTCGATTTAAGAATCATTCATCACTATAGGATACGTGGTCGTATTGGTGGAGGTAACAACTAGGGGAAGACATGATGCTCCCAAGACCCAAATAATCCAAAGTTCTCCACTAAAAAAATGACAAATCCACATACATATGTAAAATATATAGACATAACATTATATTGTGTAGAACTCAAGAGGTTCGTTAAATAAATAAAAAGTATACCCAAGTACCTACGATTGTATCGGCTCATAAAATATATGTTTAACATTCATTAAGTCTCAAAAATAACTTTTATTTAATAATTATTATATTGCTATATGCTTGTATGTACATATTTATAGCTAGGTAGCTAGGTATGTTTAATATAATATGTATGTACGGCACCCCGAAGAGGCCTCCTAATGACACTGGCTAAAAAAATAATAGTAATATATATAAATTATTATGGTGCTGCTGCAATAGCGGTGGTGGTACGGTTACCCATTTATATTTACAATATAAAATACGTATAGTACTAATATGCCTTGAGAAAATAACGTATCGGCCTTGGGGTATAATTTTTTTTGTCACAATATCCAAATTAATGTAACATGCAGAAGAATAAATAATAATTATCAGGGGTCGTAAGTTCGTGTTTTCTTACTACCTATAAGAAAGCATGATACTAAGTGAGGTACAAATCCGTTTCATTACAATAGTACCTATTTAATAATCCATATTTTTTGTGTTTTGGCATATTCGGCTTACAGTGGATTTTTCGTACAATATAATTCCATATAAATTTAATTATGATATTTGTTTTATTTTCATTCTTGTATGACTGAATGTTCTGAAATGTCGAAATGGTCTTATTAGTTTTACGACAGTACCACGGAAACAATTCTTTCAATAATTTAAGCCCATTTCACAGGACGCTTATCATTAATTACATCATAAGAAATAAATAATTAAAACCTTTTGAAAATGAATAGAATATAATGCTTGTTATTTCCAAATTTCCTTTTGATGTGCGACAGCGCATATTTCAACAGTCACGTTCAGTAGTATTTTTGCACAGTTTTAAATTTGTGATGCATACAAATGCTATTATTTCATAACTTTTTAGTGCATAAGTTCGTGCTCATTTATGCATTTTCTAGTGAATGAACTTACGAGACCTGATAATGATAATTATTATAATCCGAATACTCACGCTATATAGTTACATTTTTTTACATCTGTTCAATCTTATATAATAGAATATATACAGGAGCACACAACACACTGCCTAAAACCTCTGATCCGTACACACGTTATTGCGTTCATAATATAGGTATATGCGGTAAGCGCAGACGTGTGACGTGATGATATTATAAATATAGTTATAGTATTTGAGAATGTTCAGCGACTGTGTACAAAATAAAAAAGCTTTATCGGAGACGTCATATTTACACAATTACACATAATATCACATTATTATTGTTATCATTAACCGGACGCCACACCTGCATAATATTGTATTTTTACTTCTTACAAATGTATAAGATAGCAAATTTCATGTTCACAAAAATAAATGTACTCTGTTATTCATAAAGTCAAAGTGAATTGACCTATATAATAAAGATTACAGTCAAGATCTATCTAGGGGCATTGTCGCAGAGGGTTAATTGATATGTTATAATTACGAAGCAAGTTTGGGCAACACTTAGAGACTGTTCATTTTTTGTACATTTTAAAACCATCATAACATGGTCCATAGTTCAAGTATCAATAATCACTTTAATTTAAAGAATGGATTATTGTGAACTTATTATTTGGCATTTTGTACATTGCACCTATGTACGTTGTATACGGAGTCACGGAGATGACACACGCATGTATGGATGGCTTCTTCTTCTGTAAGAGTGAAGTTGTAGATAATATTGTTGTACGAACAAAAGACCGTTCTCTATCCTTCACAAAATCGTCTTCCACGTTATTATAATTTATAACATAATATTACATATTTTATTCGACAATATTATGATAAAGGTCGTTTAACCTATTTAACGATGCACGCTAATATTAACTGCACTCGCGTGCAGTATTACGTTATTAATAACGATGACGAGTCACGAGTACCCTGCTAGTACACCCATCCATTCCAACTCCTAACCTATACTTACGTCCTTATACTTCTGGAGTATTTGACGACTTAAACGAGTTGTTGTCAAGTGAAACGATTATACGGAAAAAAACTCGATAGACGACCGCACCGTAGTATAATATTAACGTCCCTACTATATATATACACCCGCGTGAAGGTCATTGAAACACCCGAAAAATAAATAAACAAAACCCTGGTCGCATGTATACGAATATACCTGCAGCAATTACGTCCGTCCTCAGCAGTTCTGGTGCTACATAAGTGCTATGCGAATCCAACAAAACAGACGACCTACAGCATTGGTCGCGAATGTCGAAAAATGTAATCCTTGAGGAATAGCCCAACTCGTGAGTTGTGCAAAGTGGCGGCGGCGGCTGCGGGGACTTGACAGTTGACACAGATTCGAGTGGATCGCGATGACTACGACGTCTATTAACAACAAAAACACAGTCGTGGTCTTGGTAAATGATAATTTATTGTTGTTTTGGGTATTTAATATACTTTATAATATTATTATCATATTATGCGCCGCTTCGTTCGTTATAGGTACTGCACGAAACGAGATTCACGAGCAGGGGGTAGTCCTTCATTGCGTGGAGTTCAGAAACGATGGACAAAAGTCCTATTACGATTATCATTATAATATTATAACATTTACATACATGCTTTTCGATATTTTTCCCCTGCAATTGAAATTGTTATTTATGATTACTGCCGTTAAGTTGTGCGAATCTAAATATATTTTTGTACGAGTGTATATGTGGTCGATTCGAAATACAAACGTTAATAAAATTTAATTAATTTACAAATTTTCTAATTTACACACAAAAAACCATTATTACAATGTATTTTTGAATTTGATATAAGAAACACTTATGATTTATGAAGAAATAACTTTCATTAAACGTTCAAGGTATTTTAATTGTAAACAAACATTTTAATCTATTAATGTGGGCAAGTAGTTATTCTCTCTGTTGTACAGTAGGTGTTGAGTGTATATCGTCATTACGAGTAGGTCGCTGTAATAGATGTGTTAAATTCATATTAATTGATAAATCACTGCATATGAGAAGCGATTCTGAGCGGAGATTATCCGTCAACCTATATTACTGAGTATATTCGATTGTATATTTATTACAGTTATACTATTATAGTTTTATTTATTTTACTATTTTTATTGATTATTTATTAATTATTAGTAACACTATGCCACTATGGTAAGTTGAATTTATTTTTGCTAAAATCATCGCATTTTCTATACTATAATTCTTGGTTGTTATATAATACTACTATTTATAATTTTAACGACTCAGACTCCAAAACTCCTACTTTGAGCTAACGCGGGGGAGTCTGTAGGGGCTTCCCCATCGAGCTCGGAGAGCTAATACATAATTAAAAGCGTGAATCGAAACCAGTGATAATACCAACACAAATATGCATATTTTCAAAACCAATTTATTTCTAAGTCTTAACCAAAAAAGTTTATTTTCTACCATTTTTTTATAACGAAATTTGAGTCTAAAGGGTGAATTTTATAATGCATTTGGATACGTCGGGTCCGTTCCAAGACATTTTGAGTCTAATAAGCTACTGAACCTTATTTCCGAGAGCCGTATGAGCGGGTTCCACAGTAGTACCTATACATTATTTATGTTATAAATTCACATATATTTCTGTTATTCACTTTTGAGTCAATAACCACTTACCGCAGAATGTAGCCATGTAGGTGTGAATAAGTCCGTAGTATATAATTAGGCAATAGGCTATAGATTAAAATTAAACTACATATTTTGAAAGTGTTAGTGTTTAAAAAATATAATAATACAAGTAAAACTTAAAATATCTATAAAACCCAATATTTCGATTTTTCAGTAATCTTAAAGTAAAATTTCTAATTACAACAATTACAGAGAATAATAGATATTTTTGAGTATATGTATGCAATATCGATGTGTCTAAATATTTTCTCAAAACAATTTAGCATAATATGAATTTTAAATTATAATTTTTTTTTAATAATGTTGATATGTCAAACATTGAAATAGTTGATTTTACTGTAAAATTATTTTTTAAAAACGTTTGCCTTTCTATGAGAGAGAAAACAAATATTGAGCTGTCTCCTCTCAGTTTTCATTATAATATATATTGACTTTTGCACTAAATGCATCGCCATACTCTTTAAAATCTAAATCTAATAATTCCTATGGTATATAACAAAAACAAGCACCCTGTACAATACCGCAAGCGTGTCGGAAACATCGCTTTATTGTTTTGTGTTTTTTGCGCCGACATAACTTCCAGGCAGTAGGTAGGTATATGTAATAACAGTACATTGTAGGCCCACAATTACTGCAGTACACGACGACGGTAGAGACGATACGCTCCGAGGCGGGTAAATTATTTTTAAACAACTCGGAGAGTAACAGCGAACGCAACGCAAAAATAATTAATAAAAACACGATATTATTATAATATAGACGCGCGAAGGCGTGTGTTAAATACAACATACTGTATAAATCTATGTGTAATGTACACACCATACCTCTTGGAACCTGCAATGTACGTTGAATTATTGCGGCACACCTTTTTTTTTTTAGAAAGTTGCGAACCCCTGACGACGGATATACATGTATGTATACCTACATTACAATAGAGGTACCTACACGTGTGCAAAACGCCTTCGAACCGATTTTTTTGCGAGATGATTGAGACGACTCCTATATGCACGCAACGCACAACGACACAATAATAATATTTTCATATCGTCTCATCTTGAACACATAACTGCCTTTTTAACGGCGACCGCAACAAAAAATTGACCGTCTGCAGGCGTAAAAAATGTTGCTATTTGTGGATACATAACCTATTTGTATTAAAATGTATGAAAATATAGGTACCTACTATTGTCTATTATAAAACATAAAATACGAAATAAATAATAATTATTATTATTCAACGTGAGCCATATTATTTCTATACACAGGAACATGGAATACAGGAACCGCGAGAAATAACGAACAAATCGAAGTTTATGTTTGTAATAAATCGTATTATAATATGATTGAATTAAAAGCTAAGTAATAACTCAAGTAATCAATATATACCCAAACAATATAAATCATTTAATAAAAGAAAACAAAAGAGAAAAAAAAAATAATGTACAGACGAAAAAAGCGCTAAGGTACGCCGTGGGTTTATATAAATATTTATATAATAATAATATATTTTATTGAATATAATTTATATGCGTAGTAGTCCCTATAATATATTATACAAATTTGATATTATATTGTGTTTTTTTTTGTTGGATATAATAATATAATGGACTACTTCATAATATTTCTCTATAGGATTCGAGTCGAAACCCACCCGGTTGTCATATAAATAGGGCTTCATTTAAATAAACATTTTTAAAATTTATTTTTACCATAGTAAGATTATATACCTGCTAGAACTAAACGTCTACATAATAATATAATAATTATAATATATAAATACTAAAACCTAGACTACATATTGATAGGATCACAGTCATAACGAAAAAAATAATGATATAATAATAATAATAATAATAATAATAATAATAATAAATAATAACAATTAGGACTTAAACCTAAACTGTACAGTGTGAAAGGGGAGGGGGGCGAGAAAAACGCACTTTTCCGCAAAACGGAACCTGCGAGTCCAACTCCCGAGAAATGTCGAATCTATTTGGAATGTGTGTGTATACAAAACGTATTCTCTCTCTCTCTCTTTCAATACATATGTATGTATATATATACTTTTATAATATATATTTATTGTGTACTTGTATGTTCGACAAACGGTATTCCTCGGTACGGTACTCGTCACTGGCTGCTGCGGCGTGGATGGGTGGCATATTTCAATTCTTTTTCTGTGTTAAATTGTGTTGTTTTCAAAAAAGTATAATAATATATAATATCTCTAGTATTATTATTTGTTTTGTTTAACAGCTAACGGCCCTCGTGTCTGACGAATTCGACAGCTTGTCTTGTGTCCGAGAAGAAGGGGACATTGTCTGAAAAACAAAATCAAACAAAAAAATAAATACACATAATTTCGCAACAAAAAATTGTAATAATTGTGTGTTCGTGCGGGGGGAGGAGCATGGTGGATAACGATTAAAAATCTACTCAGCTGACAGAACGGTGAAATTCCCAAAGAGAGAAAGTGCGGGCAGGCGATACCGCGGTACTTATCCTAACCGATAAATTATAATGCTTTAGTGGTCACCTAAACATTCGTGGTAAAATTATAATATTACGATTTTAATTATTTTTATTTGAGCGTTTTATTACGACCGCGAAGTCGAGGGAAACCAAGTAGCGAGTGCCAAGAGGAGTGGCGGGAACTGTTTTTTTTTTTTATTGTATCGTATAATATGACCTCAACAACAACTCACCGATTCGGAGGACGATTGCGGCTGTGTGGCCACGGCGACGGCTGCGGCGGCGGCGGCCAGCGCGTTTGGTGTCGATATGATACCCAGTGGCTGCCGGACGGCGGCCACCGAGGACGAAAGCATGACGGCAGCGGCGGCCGAGTGCACGGCGTCCGCGTTCACCGACCTGTGGTTCTCCAGCATGTCCTCCAGGTCACATATGTAATCGATCACGTGATGGATCACCTCCAGTCGCGATATCCGCTTGTCCTTGGGTATAAGCGGTACCAGATCCTTGAGCTTAGACAGATACTTTTGGATCTTTTCGTCTTCCAGGTCACCGCGCTTGCGTTGTACACGGCCGCTAGTCACAGCGGGTCCGGTCGAACCTCCGTTGTTGTTGTTGCTGTTATTGCTGCTGCTGTTGTTGTTATTGCGACACATAGGTATGGATTTCATGGTCGCTGTCGTCGAATTGAAGCGAAACGAAACGAAACGAACCGAACTGGAGTAGGTACGTAAAAAAAATATACGCTCGATGCGTGTAGACGGTCAAAAACTGTAGAACACGACGAACAAATCACACACGAGAGCACTGTGCGCAAAGCGGCGACGATTTTATTTTGTTTTAAGATTTGTATTTAATACGAGTAAAAATACAGTCGATCGATTCTTTGCTTTTAGACGATGATAATAATATAATATTGTCACGAACGGTTCTGTAAGAGAAGAACGGTGTACTGCGACTGTGGTCGGCCGCTCCGGGTCGGGTGGTATTTATAGAGCTCGGCGGTGGGTGGGGGAACGTTGGAGGAGGCCACGCCCGTCGCGGCGGCGGCGGACGAGATTGAATGGATTTCAAAGAGACGCGCGCGGCGGCGCTCGCACGCACAACAACCGCCGCCGCCTATACAAAAACGACGACGACGACGACGACCACGACGACGACGCGCACACCTGACACCTGCCTCGGCGGCGGCGGCGGCGTCGGCGGCCACCGAAAAATACCACAGAGGATTTTTACCCCTCCCCTACCACCCGCCCACCCACCGCAACACTCGTATACCCGGTTATCTCAAAGAGCGGACCGGACCGAACGGGCTAGTTGGCGTGGGAACACCAACTGGTATATACCGCATCCACCTATATAATATACTATTATAAACATATAGTATACGTGTAGATGTGTGTGTGTGCACGTGCACGATGAAGCTGTATGTGTGTGTAGATGAGGCTCTTCTCTATAACGTATACGGTTTTTCTCATATTATTATTATTATATATGTACATCTACATTTTTTATTTTTTTATTAGATTATTATGATCCGATTTAATACAAGACAAGGAACAGTGTATGTATGTGTATGTGTGTAAAATTGCCCCTCAAGTCACTTTTACTTGTGTACTGCAACCGCCGCCGGTGTCGTGCGAATTCGACCTTCGTCCGTGTATAATGTATATTATAATATAAATAGATGAGATATTATAAGGTTTTTTTTAGGTTTATTCATTTTTAATATGCATAATATATGAGACTCCCTAAAATATAGGCACCCTGTAATATATTATACAAATAATAAAATATAGATGCTCTTAGAATTTTAAATTTTAAATATTATGTTGTCAAATCATTTTTTTAATTGTTCGGTTTACAGAAATATTAAGTAATACAAATATTACATTACATATTATACAAAGAGCCGCTGTCATAATATATAGCTATAGGTATGATATGTATACATAATGTTTATATTATAATAAGCTGGTTGGTAATACATTTTAAATTGTTCTAGTATATAAATATTTGAATATTATTCCAGAAAAAAATGAATAGAAAACTAATTATTATCCTATTTACTCAATAAATTATACAGTATACGTCTATACTCTATATAGGTTAGATTATTGATCTACAGGGCATAACAATGTTCATGCATTCAAATAATCAATATAACAGGTTTAATGTCGTTCTATATGATTTCATTTTAAAAACAATACATTTAGGTAAGGATGTAAGTATTTACTTAATAACCTAAATATAAAGGATACAATTCTACATATATTTTTTTTATATTATGGAAATTATTCTAGCCATTTATAATCAAGTTTTTAAACAAAGCCTCGATAGATATGGTGCGTAGACACTGCAGTACTTAGACTTCAATGTACCTAATGTTTGTATTCATAAAACAATTAATGTATACAATTTTTAATGCTCTTTTAATTATAACATTAAAGTTAAATTTTTCAAAAAATTAAAAAGATAAAATACATTTTAATAATCAGTATTGCCTAGTAATTAGTGCCCACTTAGGCGTAGTTGAGATGTAATTATACATAAAACGTCATTAAATTAAGTGTCTGGACAAAATATAAAAATGTATGCTTTAAAATCCCATCCCCAATAATATTTAGTGGATAGGTACTAGATAATAATTCTATGTATACGAGTAAGTATGAATTCCTGTAAGTTTTTCACAAAATTCACACTATTCAACTATTTTTAATTTTATGCATAAATTATCTTTCATTGTATTGTTTATAAATTATAACTGATAACAATATTAAGTATTAACTTTGACAAATTATAGTAATTATTATTAGTTATTATTAGTTATTACTTATTAACTTGTCTATACTCCATATCTTCATAAAATATTATCACATAAATTATATTATAATATGTAGGTCATTTTCTAAAAATCTTCAAATCTTTACTTTTATAGTTTTATGTGCTCGCTGAACACAATATTAAGCAAGAAAATTCTGTCAAGCTTTTTCATAAGCATAAAATATACAACCTAAGTATTTTCTCCGAAGACATCAGAATCCATTTGAAACGTTTAATGTAAAAATGATATTTTACTACGAATCGCCAACATTTTATTTCGTTGTGAAATACTAGGTATACGTCCTATGCTTTATATGCGTAATAATGTAATAATACGTACGAGTATTACATGTAGACTCCTATAACATAATATAATATACGTCATTTTCCTTGAGGTGTATAGATGTATAATATATTATGCAGTAATTATTTGCATGCTAGTTGCATTATAACATTACTCGGAAGGAATAAAACAATAACAAATTTCTACGTACAATATTCATGAATGACCATGAGAGAATATAACTATACTATTAATTTATTTATGTATAATATTAATAATTATACTTAAGAGGACGCTACACGGACATTTGTTTTCTCCGTCTTACAAGTGAGTAACATAACAAATGTATACACTCGGCATATCACGTGTAGCTTCGTTAGTTTAAAAATTAGAATGAATTCACCTATTATCAAACATTAAGTTAAGAGCATTACCGGCATCGTTTCCTTGGCTATTTTATAATATTTTAATTTTTATGTACTTGACGAGTGTACATATTATCGCAGTTTAAAAATGCTAATAAATTGTATAAACATTAAAATATCGTAAAAAAGCTAACCTAACGATGACACAGGTAATGTTCTTAACTTGAAGTTTGATGATAGGCAAATTTGCTACTAATATTAAAAGTAACAAAACAGAGTTGGTTCTGCTAAAAGCTTAAATTTGTTATTTTGCACGTGGGTCAGAGAAAGGAAGCAATTGGTGAGTAATTATATGTTATATTAAATCTATATCACAATTTCCACGTGCTAAAATAGGCACAAGGCACTGCAGCAGACACGGTATCGTACACGGATTATTAGCGTCTGTAATTTGTTAAGGGATTATGACATTTTTGGAAATGATAGAAATATGTAAAGACAAGTATCACAAATGAGTCTAACTCATTTATTTTGGTATAGACGATATATAGTTGAGATTTAAATATTATACTTATATGCTACAAGTTTTTAACATAATTTCTATGCAGAATATATTCCTACCTTCAATAAATACGCGTAATGAAAATCAGATAATATTCATTTACATCAAATTATTAGTTTATAATCGTTAAAATATTATGATAGGTAAACGATACCTATTTAGTATTTACATCAAAATACACTAAACGGATGTCGTCCAGTACACTTTTTAAGTTTTATTTATTGTGTAGCTATATGTATAATTTTAAACTGTTAAATGTTAATCTCTCCTGAGTTGTGAAATTGTTATGCAACGAACTTGTATAATATTGAGTTCATACACTATTGTTAGGTTCTTTTTTGTAGCCATTTATATTATATTTAGATTATACGTGTAATTAGCGAAACAACATCGATCGTTATTCGTTATTATAATTATATTATAGTATCGGTACTATGTGGTTTGTTGAACTCGTACCTGTGGCTTATCGTCATAGTATATGTTATCACTTATCAAAATAATATCGTATATAAAATAGTATAGACTGTAGTCAGTATATTATAGTCACAAGATATTATATATATGTTACCTATATCTGAGTGCGTTTCTTATCTATTCCAAGGGTAATCTAACCAAGTATGAACAATATTATAAACATTAAAAATATTACATTATATTTTAATAATATGTGTTATAAAAAGTAATTTAAGTAACCACGAATGATTTTTCTTGCGGGGGCTAGGGTAAAAATGGTGGAAGAATCCCATGGAGTACTCTGATATTAGTGTGCTACATTCAAGCTATTAAATTTAGAGCTATATCGTTCAAAAACGCCATTCTCGTATCTGATTGCGATACAGAGTCAGAATTTTTATGTTATACCATTATAATATATTGTTGTTAGCATGGTAGTACTTAATAAGTTGTACTTCAAAGTAACGATGCATTTTACAAAAACAACTACGAATAATGTAGTTCTTCACATTTTGGTTAATGAACAAAAATATATATTTTTACTAGGTTATTATATATGATAGATATGTACCATAGATCATTGACGGTTTTAAATATTTTTAAATATCTATATAAAATATAAATATTGGTGCAAATGGGGTGTTTATTTTTTTATATCTGTGGCAATTATGTAACAGTCAATATATTGTGATCTTCTTCCTACCTCTCTAACGAATAGTTTAAATACCCCGGTTTTAATTTGAAATAAATGTGCACGCAAAAATAATTTCAACGATTCCTGCCTTCTTCAATGCAGGATCAGGGTAGACATTCCATAAATAATTCATTTATATTTATAGTATCAGTTTCAGCAATAATTGCAGCTATGGTTTAATAGTATGTGTATAGTGTATACATATAATATTGTACCTAACTGTGAGACATTAGATATTATGTGATGTTGTAATATATTATGTGCGGCGCACCCGTCGCCGTCTTCGGAAATTTACGGTGTCCAAATAATGACGACGGAGACACGTGTTTTTTCCGCTTTACATAATATATATTTTTATCTCATGCAATATGCTTGAAGAGCAGAGGATGAAGAAAAAACACATTTTGACGATCTCTGCAGCAATGCACACATGACGTAGCAAAATGATTTCTGTACATATCACGTTTACGAAATCCCTTACAAGGGAAAACGACAAAAATAACGAGTAGACCAGAAAAAAACTACATTTTTTTGCACAATTATAACCGATATTCGATCCGACGGTTTCCAAATTAGTACAAGTACCTATAATGCATGATATTCTGCATGTACATTATAGCAGGGTTCTGTTAATTAAACGACCGACGACATTAGTGGCGGTACCTGCCTATATATATTATTATTACAGGTTCCCGATCGCCTTCGACGACAATAGTTTTTTTAATTATAACGATCAGAATTGATTTTCGACATTTTAGTAGCTGCGTAGCTGTTATTACATCTAATTATTTATATCACAGTAATCATCATTCCATGTATAAGCCGCTTGTGTTGTGTATATTATATCATGACAGATTTTTCGCTGTAAATATACTATTTATCATCTTGAATGCTTGACCAAAAATAATAATATTATAATATAC
Source organism: Myzus persicae (assembly GCF_001856785.1). Lineage (NCBI taxonomy): Eukaryota > Metazoa > Arthropoda > Insecta > Hemiptera > Aphididae > Myzus > Myzus persicae. Next base: position 122,571 of record NW_019104019.1, read on the forward strand.
TGTACATCAGTATATGCGCCACAATCACGGTGCACGTGCAGCAGCGTTATTGTGCTACAGTTAAATAAAACGGTAAAATGTTTATATATGAACTTCCGACACATCTGTACAACAAAATTGAACGACGACCAGAAAAAAATAAAGGATAAACCCCAATAAATTTGTATTCGTCTCATCGAATCCATATGTTTTGATACGCTGCACAGTCGATTTCTATAATATTATAGATAAAAACATCAAATAAATAAATCAAGCACATGACTATTCGTTATCCCTGTCCCATACAACATAATATCTCAACGACAGTAGTTAGGGTCGTCTGTTATATTATTATATAAATACATAAGACAGTATTTTTATTACATCCTTTCTGAATAAGAAAGGACTATATACTATTATTGGTAGACTTGGGAGTTGAGTAAAATACTTTTAAAAAGTATTTGATATAATTCTACACATTACATAAAAATAGTACTTGAATAAAAGATTTTTAGGGTGAAATGGGGTAATTACAAAAGATAATGACATATACATACTGACAATTTAATACTGTCCGTACCCATTGTTTTGTTGTTGTTTGTTGCTAAATTTAAATTTAATTTATGGTTCTTTACAAATAAGCATTCACCATAATTTTTGTTTTGTTTTTGAAATCAATACTTGATTACAATTGCCCCGTATGACATTTTTTTAACGAGGTAATTGTAAATGGGTAAAATTGTCTCTATTGAAATATGATTGTATTTGAGGCAAAACATTTAAGTACATATATTATGGTGGAAAATATGAAAGCTCCCTGATCACTTTAATAGTCTCAAGTGTGAATTATACACATATTTGTTCCTTAGCAATATGTGCTATGTAGTGCTACAGTATTCATGATTGCAAATAATACATATTTTGACTAATTTGCTCACTTGGCTATATCCTAATATAACAACCTACAATATTGAACACAGCCGCTAAAAAAAATGTTTGAACTGTATACAAATTATCGCACAAAAACTTCGTTTTCGGAATACTACCTATGCTCCCCAAGTATGATTGTTATGTGGAGAGCAGAAAGTTTTCAATCATTTTAATCGCATGGCAATCTGCACGGGGTCGGTATGCGTCGTTGCAGCTGGGGACTATGGCGGGAAAACGTAAAATCCTAGTTTCGACACTGGTAAACTCGACTAAATAATATTACAGTAGCCGGTTAGGGTAGGTATAGTATATGGGTGATGTGTACTTTACCTACCTATACAAGCTGTCTGCGCTCAGCAGATACATTTTAGCGGGTTCGCGCGAACCTCAATCGCAGGGTTCGAGTATACTGCGCACTATATATTATATAGAGAAGCTATGGGTTACCCCCCGCGTAGTCGCGTTTATTGTTTACGATAATGTGTAATGTACAAGGGTAAAAAGCTTGCGAAACGCGCGACACACACCGCGCAACGACCGGACCCGGAGGCGCGCACCTTGCCCTTGCTACGTGTGCGCCCCTCCACCGGCGCAGCTGCAGCAGCCGCCGTGGGAAACGCGACCCCCGAAAGACAAAAAACCAACAAAACCGCTGCACCGGTGTGACGTCGAACCGCCACCATAATAAATGCACACGGGCACACACACACATATATACAGCTAGTATACACGTTATGTATTAAACTATAAATGTAGAGTTCCTGCTGCCGCCGATGCAGCTGCACTGCACGCGCGCGGGACCTTTGCGACGACTAGACATAATATTATAATATAGCAGATCTCCCCTACCCCACAACAACACTGTTTATACCCACCTCTCCTTTATATATATATATATAATATTATGAAATATGAATAATATGTATATTATTGCATGTTGTGTACATCTGCAGCATTTCCCCGCGAGTCCAGTCGATCAGCTGCTCTGCGATTTCTCGTGAGCGCTTCCCGGGAAAACGCACTATATATAGGCAATATGCCGTTGCCGATCCCGAGTTTTACGAGAACGGCCCCTGCACCGGGCCTCATGTCGCGACCGTTAAAAAATGTCGAATTTATATTATTATACTCGCGACCATCGCGTCGTTTAGCTGCAGCTGTGTATAGGTTTCGCGTGTATTATTAATATGTTTATGGTATATGATGTAGTGCTGCTGAATGGTATAAGACTACTGTTGATTACGGCACTCATATTATAATATGTGGGACACGGTGAACTTTTCAAAATTAAACCATTTTAATAGTTGAAAACCGTGTCAGAGTTGCCGAGGTTTAATTTCTTCAATACAAATAATGAAAAAAAAAACAACTATATGGCTGGTCTCTCATTTTAAGTCTATCAATGTATCGAATACACACATAGAAACGGTCAGTAGAGAACCCTAGAGCATGGTCGTTAATGAATTAAATGGGCACATCCTGCTTATATAAGTAATAACTTTAAAATAATAACAGACAGTATTTTCTACGAGTACCTATATAGTAATAATATAAATATTTTAATGATTAAGGAAAAAAATGTTTACATTTTACAAATATCCAAAAGACAATCTTATAACAACCTGGTATCTAAATATTTAAAACATGATAATATGGTAAAATAAAATTTGTTTCCTAATTTGGATGTAATCTTGTGTATGTTTCAGTGTTTATTATTCCAATAAGCTATTTGGTTCAAGTAATTGATACTGCAAAAGCCCACAAAAATTTAAACGAAAAATGTAAATTAATATTCAAGTTTTCCGATAAAAAAATAATTTTTTACCACTCGGCCATGACTTTGGATTTGTTTTTTAGTTATAGTTTTTTCAGTAAATTGTATTATTCTGACGGTCCCACCTGACGTTGCCGTGGGCAAAAGATTTGTATTTTTAATAAATATATTTGTAAAAAATGTGTAAGTCATATTTATTTTATTCGAATTATAATAGTAATCTAATATTATAGTATTGTGTAACCAATTATGGCAACCATTAAGATAAACAAATTTTTTTTTTCGTAAAATAAAAAATAAATCATATTGTGTATCTCTTTAGCTACCTATATATGAGTTGAAAAAATAAGATATAAACACTCTTCATAAGTCTCAAGAAATCTAAATTGATATAACTTATATTGAAAACGATCCTGTAGTTTTTAAGTCTATTAACTTTGGATGATTGAGCATCCATATTTAGCTGTACAACCAGACTTTGCCTAAAATATAAAATGTATCTTGGTTTTTAATTTTTCACGTGCCTCAAATCATGGGCAAATTTGCGTCAATGTACCTATTGGCACCAGAGTGACCAATGGCAACCATGTCACTACATGCATATTGTATATATACAAAAATTACTAATTTCTTCTCTAGTTCTGTACTATTATAAACTATGAGCTGTAACCAATATCAAACCATTTATAAATAAAAATGTTCATCATAAATCTAAAAATTCTTGTTAGAGCACCTCTCCAAGTTGGACCTACACCGGGTTCAATTGCGAATTCAAACCATTCAGCGATGCATTCAAACACACATGAACAATTTCTTCAAAATCGGTCTTGGCGTTTAGGAAGAATTCTCTAAGGTACAGAAGAATTGTATAATATAATGTAAAGATATAAAAATAAAATATGAACATTCGCATAAAAACCTGCGCTTTTATAAAATGCATATTATATGATACAAAGGCCGTACCGACACCACGCGTCTGCTGTCGTTAAATGACTGCGTTTACTCATGTTGCATAATAATATGTAATAGTATATTTTATTATTAACCAAAATATTTTACAACAAAAACGTGACTCGACTAGGTTTTTGTCGAAAACTTTAAAAACTAAACGTTAATACTCTAAATATTCGGCAGTATAATGATTTATAGGTGTGCTCAGTTTTACACACACATAAATATAATTTATAATAATATGCACATTTTACAAGTAGGTAATGTTGTAGTAGCCAATAATATCTGGACTCATATGCTTTATGACATTTTAATTTGGGTTCTTGTAAGTAATAATGAGTACCTACGTAGACCGTTAGCACCTCAGTACCCATAGAAGTTACAAATTAACACATTATAATATTATTGCGTATAACATAAGGCATACGCCTACATTTTGTTTATACAATTTGACAAATAAAAATATTGTACACTCATCATAACTTCTCAAAGCGGTTTTTGAGTTTTTTTCTGCCAACAATAGTTGAAATATAAGGTTATTTATCATAATTTTATGGACAGCAATAAGCAAATAGAACAATTTATTATTGTTTTGAAACAATTATTTTAGAGAAGTTTGGATAAGTGTGTATATGATGAACTATAAAAGTTTAAAAGATTTAATATACAGCTGATGGTCCTTACGATTTATCTGTAACTTTTTTAAAACAATGGTGCAGGCGAACGGACCTAAAATTCCTTGGTGGAAATTTGAAAAATCAACAAGATAACGTCATTATAAATTACAATGGCTTTACTGTAGTAGTTGTAATTTATGTACACATGAGACTATTAGAAAAATTCGTGTTTTTGACTTCATTAATAACCCTTAAGCTACAATAACTAATAATAATTATCATTTATTAATACACATATGATCGTGCATAATATTTTATACAATAATATTATCTATACTTTTATTATATTACAATTATTAAATAATATTATTTTTTTTCTCGCTACACACTCCATTATTATAGTGTCGACCAACACAAAAAGTTCACCGCGATAACAATGATAGTATATACATATTTTACCAATTATTCAGTTTCAGCGTTTTCCCATATTGCATTATGTAAAAAATAAATGCATATAATATTACTAAACATATATATATATATAATATTATATCATGGGCAGCCCGTGACGTATATGATATTATAATAATATGGAAACGCCGTAGGTACCATACTATTATTATTGTTGTATACTTGACCGTCGTCGTACCCGGTTTTTCTCTTTTACCCCGTAAAGAGGTCACAGGTGTGCGACGCGTATTTGAAAACGACTTCATTTCCATAACGTCTTGCCCCGCGTACGACGTGTATCGTCGTGGCGTACACATATACACTTCGAGCGTGTCGGCGTGGCAGAGGGAATAATATTATTATATATATTTTTTAATAGGTGCGGTGCCGGTATGTGCGCTCGCGAGTGAGCGAGTGAGCGAGCGAGTGAGTGTGTCTGTGTCTGTGTCTGTTCGTGTGGAATTGCCTGGTAGATAATATTTTGTTAACAAGCCATGATTGTTGAACACGTGTGCGCCACAAACAATAATAATAATAATAATAATAATAACCCGCCACATGTCACGGTCACTGATAAACGTCTCCTGGCACCCCGTACTTGACCGCGCCGTAGTCGTCGCCGTCGACAAAAAAAAAACATAAAAAATAAAGAAAAGAAACAAACAAAAAAATTATCATACGCGCCGATGCCGATGCCGGATATTATAATAATATAAAATATATAATATATAATGTACAGAATGGTGTCCTTGGGTTTTGCCGTAAAGGCTGACTTGCAGGGTCCACAAGTCCATGAACTTGGTCCATCCTGAATAAATACGAATAATTCTTCTTCGACCTAAGGTTGGTACCCACGGTACGAGTAATATTATACATTATATTGTTATAGTTTTCATTATAAACGTGATTGTGATTTTTATTTTTTATTATTCAAACGAACGCAGAAAACACGACGACTGACGACATAAAAGTAATAATAATAATATCACTGTTGTAAAAAATGTCAGATTATTATATTCTAAACACGTGCAACTGCATAAGATAATATATCGATATTCTTAGCGCCCGTTTTCCCGAGTGCGTTATTTTTTTCCGTAGTAATATTTATGAGTCTTGTTGGCTCACCATAATACTATTATATATTAGGTATATTATACTACCTTCTACATGAATCTATAACCTATAGCGCCACCGATCTTTGCACTAGACAATAGTGCTCGTCTCCGTCCTGCGTGAATTACTATAATATTATGTATAATATTACGCACAGACAAGCATGAAGTCCCTATGGTTCATGACGTATGTTCATTGTCTGTATTATTAATAAAAATCATTATATTTTCCACACACATATTTTATTATTCCTATACGTTTTTCCCGACCGATCTCGAAGGTCCGTTAATGAGTGAAACGATAAAGGTACGCGTTATAGAATAATATAATATTATGTACCTATACACTACACCACTATAGGGCACGCCGGTATATATGGTCGTTTATATAATATGTATGTATATTCCACTCACGGACTCGAATTTTAATGGCCTCATAAATATTCACAAGTGCCGCAACGACTTATCTCCACCATACGTCATGTTTTCAAGTTCAAAATTCGTAAACATATTATATTATCATCATCATACCATAATTTACGTTACCTACATGATAATATCGTGTGCACTGCACAAATAGATGGGCATACACGTAAATAATTATCGTCTTTAACTATTAGCGATTTTCGGAGAAAAGTTAACAACGCTGCATGTAGTCGTGTAGAAAACGTCTTGAAGGATGCCTGTGTGCTCAGTTTCCCACCATATATAATAATATTAAATATATTAATATTATACAGTGTGAGAAGGTTTTGAAGTAATTTGCATAAATCCCGTGTTGAATTTTTTGGCGAGTAAACGTCTTCATCTTAATGAGTATACTGTGTAAAGACGGGCAAACGACAAATACAGTTAAGCTTATGTAAAAACGAGCAATTGGGCAGCACATAATATTCTGATATCCTGTGTGTACGCGTATAATAATATGACAAAGAACTGAAAGAACTATAACTACAGCCATACTGAGGTACCTATAAACATACATTATAGGAAAACAAATTAGGTAGATCCTAGGTACGTCATAAACTATTTGCACCAGCCCACTGAAATTTATTGCGTCAATATACTCGTATACATATGATTTGTGTATGATTTAATATATGATGGGCATAATAAACAACTAGTAAATAAATACTATATTTTCAGATTGTGGGTAACACAGGAACAAGGAATAAATAAAAACACAATAACCCGTATTTTGTTCTCTCATATTATAATGTTTACCCATTAAATACCCATAAATATTGAACGTTTGCGTTTTGCCACTAACTCATGATTTGATTTGTTGCGATTATTAATATATATTCCACCGTTTAGCGTTACCAAGACACTATCGACCGGTAAAAAAATATAATTTTCACTTGCTCGGAATACGAATGAATACTTTGACTGCGTCGTAATGATGGCTGTGTGTGTGTGTCTGTCACGATTTAGATAAGGTGGTATATTGTATCACTCATTTCGAGATTAAGAACGTATTTTAAATGCATATATACCTACATAGTGTTCAGACCACGGTATATATCCGGGGGGATATAATATGATGCGAAATAAACATTAAGGCATTTTAAGGCTTTTAAACATTTTAAATAGTTGATTTAAACTTAAAGTTCATACATAGGTTCCTATGCAATATAGATTTGACAAGCGACGTGTGTTAAACAACTTACCTAGATTGTGGCAAGAAAATTTGATCGATTTCTTTCATACTAATAGTTTTAAAAATCACTCTTCAATACACAAAATCATTAAAATAATATAATATTTTATTTTTTTCAAAATGACATTGGAGAGAAAGCATTACACCCGGAAATATAAATTTAAATTGCTTAATATAGTAATTATTATTAAATTCGATGATTAAAAATATTGTGTAAGTACATTACCTGCATACCTATGCGGCTCCGACCTTTCCTTGTGTCAATACCGCTAGATAAAGTACCGACTAAAACACTCGTATACGTACTTGTTATAATATTATGTACAGTATATTGAATATACACGGATTCGTTGGAAACTATTAACTTGAGTAAGTGTGCAAACGTCTTATAGATGGGCAATGGTCATGCTTATATGGGCTAACCTATAGAGACTATAGGTATACTATATTATTAATATATTATTATGAATGTGCAGCGAGTATACAGTGGAATTCCACAGCCATAAAGAAAATCATCGGGTCGAGCTGGCGAACATCCGACAAACGCACACTCGTATATAATATTATTATTTATTATGATGCGTGTGTCGTTTTATAGTGTATGCATGTGATAGTGTTACTGTGGAGTAGTCAGACATTTTGTGTAGGAGGAAGGGGGCTGAATCCCACTAAAAAAACAAAATTTACCATTTAACATTTTTCTTTCACTTACACTTTTTGTAAAATCATGTTTTTAATATAATATGCAATAAATGATTTATAAAAAAAATAGCATGTATCAAACATTATTGTTTATGTATTTGTAGCCATAATACAGCAGTTAACTGTTAATAATTATTTTTACTTAATAATACAGCCCCCTATACGTTCCCCTTGCTATGCCTCTGCAGTGTTAATATTATTATTAATCGTATTATTACGGTTTTCTTGCTACAGATACTCCTCCATTTGGTTACGACAAAGTTATTATTATTCTGAGGACAGCAGCTGGGCGGAAAATAGATACACGAACGCTACGCAGTTTTCAAATGTATCATGATGTGTGCGTGTTCGTGTGTGTACCTATAAACTACACTCTGCCCGACTTTAATATAACGGTCAAAGTCAATACGATGTATCGCGGCGAAAATGTACGGTTATATTCTTTTAAAAGCCTCGGGGTCCGGGATTACACCTACGCGCGCAAAATCTTCCTATTCATATATTAATACTATTATCTATAATGTAAAATTACAATGCAAAATAACGGAGGTGGAAATATTTCGCGGACCGTAAAAATAATATATTAATAAACAAGACGTGTTGAAGTGTATTAGATACACGTTATTAGTGATTACTATTCATGGGGAATTCGCCGAGAGCCGAAGATATTTTAAATTATATACAGGGTGGGCCACCGACTTAGGTTGTGTTCACACACGAAAGTGGGAAACCAGAGTGGTCGACAACCCTGTAAATAATACGAATGCGAACGTCTGGACGTAATAAAATAGCGTCGCACAATAATATATTATTATGATAGTATTACTAAATCGTATACATAAAATCGTATTATGGTAATTATGTTAAATGATCGCATAGATTCATAGACCCGTCCGCAGGTTGTATATCGCCCGCAATTATCTATATAAAGACCACGACTCTGTAGGTATACATATCATATTGTACGACATACCTACCTAATAGTATAATATAGTTACCATCGTGATTTACGACCTCGTCTACGATTTTTTCTATTGTGAACATTTGAAGCCAAGGACTATTATAAATATCGATTTTTTTATGTAAATCACAATACGTTTAGCAATGTAGGATTAAACGAATTTTGATTTATATATTAATAATAACATATTATAATATATTATAATTTATAATAGAGTAAACCTGTTGGAGAAAATCGTATTACCTTTTGTAAAATTGTAAAAATACGTATCGCGTTTATGCGATTTATGGACACAACCGTATTTCGATGACCTGTACATAATGCTATGATAGAACATAATAATTAGGTAAGTACACAATATTACCTATCATTCGTCAACTAGATCCGAAAAGATGGTATTTTAACTTTATAGCGATTCTTAAAACAAAATGTATTCCAAAGCACAACAACAAATGTTAATAGCGACAATAATATTGAGCAACATTATTATATTTTATTCGTTTATAAAAGTATAATATTTTTTTTATTTTTTGCATTCAAGAGTATTTATAGGTATGTACAACGTACTTGCATTATTATAGTTTAATAGTGGATATTACAAATCGGGGTATCGGGTAAACAATTTAAATTATATTCCTCCATGGTTGTTCTATGTATATTCAATCATAGTGAATTAACAATTATTGGAGAGTATACTTTTTTTATGTAATTTGAGTTTTAATTTTATCATGTTTACAGTGTACGAGACAGACGATAAATACTTAACGTCTTGTATTCAGTTGTAGCGTTAGTCGCTTGTTCGAAGGTTATAACTTATAACTACCATTAACTAATGTGTTTTTAAATTTCTTGTCTTTGCAAGTACCCATGTTAAAATATTATTATTAATACTAGTATTAGCTAGTATTTATAATCAATGTTAATACATTAGCGTAAATCGATGTTTGTACTGTATACGTGAGTGATAAAGTGATCGATTATTAAATAATATATACTACCTGCAGGTGTCCAGGTAGTATAATTTATATTTTATAGGTTTACCTAGTAGATATCACCATGAAACATTACATTATAAACTATAGCGTAATATGATAAATGAGACAAATATTCAGATTCTGATAAGCGTTTACAAATTATAATAACATCAACGAGAAAACGTATTGTGTACCGGATAGATTCGTACTAATAGTTATTGTGGGTGTGATGTTACGCATTTAAATGTATATCATTATTATCATTATGTATAGTAGATTTGTAAATTTTTGGGGAGACACTATAGAGTGATTCATCAAAACAATAAAAAGTGAGAAATTGCGCGGTCTGGCCTCGGCATTGTTGTCGAGGGTGTAATGTATCCGTGAGCGAGGGAATCTCGTAAAATAACTACGTTTACAGCCTCGTTTTTCTACCCGTTTTAAATCACGGAATTTCGGCCACCACTCCTTCGGACCACACTAAACGTATATGTATAAAATATATGATGTTGTATTGGTGCGTACACCTGACACTGTGTGGTGTGTCGTACAATAATAATAATAATAATAATAATAATATAATCGAAAACAAACTACATGCACACACATACATATACAAGCATATGAAATACCTGTACTCGGGGACAAAAGGGGACGCGACGAAAATTATGTGAATAATATTCTATTCACACGACGCGCCGGAGAATACAATATACGCGATTGTTGTTCAGAGAAGGCGCCAACAGCGGCGGCGACTGCCGACGAGTAGGACGGAGAGGAGGAGGAGGAGGAAAGTACTACTCAAGTCTAGTACCTATATTATACGGTTGCGACGGTAGCGTTTCAAGATCGGTACATAAATGCAATAATAATAAATTCGCAGGACCCAACATTATATGCACTTAAAACCACTAAATACTGCAGATAATATATGCAGTAAAAATATATGTCCGTCATATCTATGTTTAAAACTACATCATTTTGATTTAAAATCAATATATATCAAGTCACAGAAATGTGTTCATTTATTAATTTACTCTAAAGCATAGATACCTAATGACTAATGAGTAATCATAATTTTCGAAAAATAATGTAATTACTATAGTAGTTTATGTAGAAAAAAGTAAAAGTAATAAGGTATACTATAATAATTGGATAAAATATATTCCTATGATAGCCTTTGACATTTAAACTCATCTTTCCTATTTTTACTAAATGACAGCCTTTGTTTTTATTTTCTCGAAGGTGTACATGCAATTTGCACTTGAGTTCCAAAATAGTAGAATTTTCCATAAAAAGGCCAATACGACCTTAAAATTGTAAAATGTTGAAATACCTATGCTCAAAAAGAATTCGTATTTTTGATCACACTTTCTTGAAACATATTTCGTGCAGGTGCAGTTTACATAGCAGTTAGCATACGATATGATATTCCACTATTCCAGTAATTATATGCAAATGTCTGTATAAATCTGAGCCAAAGAGACCTAATAGTGATTACAAAATGTATGTGATATGTGTATAACGCATATATTATAGTATATGTATTTGGGTGTGGAAGTTGCGATTTTCGTAGTGACTTGGACACTTGGTGGTAAAGAGAGATTGAGAGGGAGAAATTATATTTTAAACGCTGCGCAAGGATGTAATACAGAGTTGGACTTTTATGCATTTATATACAGACAGAGTCGTATCACAGAGGTCGGTCGGTATTTATGTATATGTACGTACGTACGTACCTACGTATGTATATATGTATTTATTATGTATGTATATATATATTTGTATGTATGTATGTATGTATGTATGTGTGTATGTATGTGTAGTGCATTGTGTATATAGTTGTGGTGGCGGTGGAGAACTATCGGACGAGACGGTAAGGGAGAGCGGAGCTCGGTGGGGAGGGTCAGTGGATGTGGCCAGTCTATCGGATTGTTGTGGGAACGCATTCCACTAGGTGGCAGAGCGACGAGTATGCAGGTGCACGGCCGCCACTCTGTCGCCACTCACACACACAAACACACACACAAATACATATATATATATAAACGACACATTGGCTCACCGCTCCCGCCACCGCCTCAGAACAATCCGTTTACGTAACGCGACTATTGTGCCAGTATACAGGGTGATGAACGGATTCCGATTGTAATAAAATCAAACACCGGCAGCATCGCTAGCTAGGTTGTGTGGCTGTGACAAAATAATATAATGTTGTATGATATTGCAGTCACTACTTTAAGATATTATATGACTTACGGGACTGTCGTCAATAACAGCGTTTCTTAAACTTCTTTTATCAGCGGAGCACTTTTTTGAGTGCACTTTTATCGTGGAACCACAACCTTTTTTTTTAGCTCTTTGGCTTTCTTTATATAACTTTCAACAATAAATTATTACAGCTCGGCAATGACAACAACTACTCTGTTTCAATAATTTCAATGCGTCATTTTATCTAAGGATTATTAGCAAATAAAAATCACAATAATGTGTTAAAATTTAAAATGTTGAAAAAAAATTTCGTGAGGAAAGTTTTGAGGACACCTTAAGTGATCTCCACAGAACATAGTTTAAGAAACGCTGGTCTATAATATACTGGGCCGTCGCAAGTATGTAATACACCTTTTGACGATACGACAGTGTATTTGATGTATACTATTAATCAATATGCGATGCAATCTATTGTAGTAGACATTATAGTATTAGTATATAGGTCCCATCAGCGGGGGCGGACTAGACAGGTTGAAATCCAGTTGGGTGACAGTACGCAAGGGGAACTTACAAATTCTCTTAATTCCTGTCTTCTCCTTAAAAACAAATACACCGTCACCAATTATTTGACTTTCCAGCTATTATGACAGTGGACATAGTAATAATAATTTTTTTAATCGCCGTTATCGATCAAATAGCTCGACCGAACATACGACCTAACCACCACACCTGTATATAAACATTGATTATAAATACTAAATCATTGATATAAATTTAAAAATAATTTTCAATGAAATAATCGGTCGGCGTTGCCACAAACCTTATCATTTATCAAGTACAACTACTAATCTATACCTAGTGTATGTATCTAATATGTATCTGATAAATTAATTAAATTCGTAAAAAAAGTCACTATATTATAAATGATATATTATGTCACAATGTATTAGTCATAAAACAATACTGTACCTAATCATTTTTCATCTAATATAAAAAATAGTTTTGGTTTCCACACATGAGATATAAAAATCATCGCTTTCCCTGTTCACAATAATTCATTTACAAATCACAATCGCTTGAAATATCAGGAAAGTGTTATAATTGTATCTTCAGCTTTCGAAATAGCTATTTAGAACAATCATTTCTGTATACATCGATTAGTTGTGACTTGTGACAATTGTTTTTTAGTGTATTTTCGATTTTGGAACTACATTTTTGAACAAAAATTGAATTTTAATAATGTACAAAACTTATTAAATCTAAAAAAATAATTAAAAAATATACAGATCATGTCCAAAGCAATAAGAAGTATTCGATACAACTTCTCATACATTTTCAATTTTAATAATAAAATGAAAATTATTAACTATTAAATAAACAATTTATAATGATCATAGTATAATACACAAATAAATAATAATAAATATTTGTAATATTATTAAAATGTAGTTTTTTTTTGCTTCATTATTCTAGGTGAAAAATATAATATAATGTACATGTATGTATAACCCCCATAATCGAAATATGAGGAGTGGCCCCAGTGGGCATTAATTTCTCGCCGGTCCAGATCTTCTCTAGTCATTAGATACGGTAGGTGGTGCCGTGGTGGGGTTAATTACTTGGAATATAGGGTTACAGGATATTGGTGTTTATTTTTCGTTCTTATTTATTGCCTACCCAAAGACAGTCGAATATTAGTTTTAAACTTCAACTTTGAAAACTATTGGATTTGATTCGAGAACGACTTCTTTAATCCGTGTTCGATTTTTGGTTGAAAGTAGCACCCGCTAAATAAACTTGCCAAAGGTTGGATTCGGTTTATTACTACACCATGTCAACATGAATTAATTTCCATAATATACTCGTAGATTCAAATTAAATTAATTTAGCAATTCCACTCGAGACAGCTAGTCTTTTGGAACAGAAAATCCTGTTTTCACTACGATTCCATAAATATTACACATGACATGCATACTGTATACACTATACGACATGAGTTAATAACTAATGATATCATGGTGTTAGATAATTTTTTTAACTTTTGCAATACGAGACGCTCAAGTTTTGCTCGTTATGGTTATGCAGACACACTTGCTTCCGAGTCCCATGCAGTTTACAAACCATCCATAATGTACCTATACAATAAGTCCAGTGCACGCACAAGTTACTCATATGATAATTTATTAATATAATATGAGACTGTGGAAGCTGATATCTATTGAATTAATTTCAAAACTAACTAGTTAATCGTTAAATTAATTTACCTATGTATAAAAGTAAATATTATAGTAAAATTAAACTCAGCTAGCACTCCTGCTGTGTCATCGGCTCTATCACCAATGTCCAATGCTTTATATTCTATCGTATTTACACAATACATATTATTTTCGTTTAGCCATATATGTACGACTGTGTGCACGCAGCATCGTATATATTTATATAATATATAAATAGGTAGGTAATTCGGTAATATACTGTCCACACCATTACACTATCATGCTGTGGTCGTGGTCACCGTTCGTTAAGCTCGTGGAGCCATAACAAATCGTCATAACCCGTGTCTATTGATTTCCATTGTAATACGTTGCATCTTACATTATAATATTTGATACTTTTTTAATATTACCGTTTCAGACCGCCGAGCGTCGTCATGACAACAATATAATATAACAGACGTACTCGTAAAAATACTACTACGATTTCATAGTCACCAATATGTGCACATCAGCAAAAAAAAATATAGATGGATGAGATGAAATGATACGACGTGTATATTATAATATTCATGCAAAGAAAAACAAATAATGACCGTAAATATTATATCATTATTTGATACAATATAAAAGTTTGGACTGGACCACCCAAAACGCACGTCGAACGTAGAGGTAGCAAGGCCGTGGGTATATTGAAAAACACCTGATGAGACCGGGAGAGGGTTGATGTATATTTTTAAATAGAGAGGAGGATAGTTCAAACATGGTTTTAACAGAATTCAAAAAATCTGCTTTGATTACTATCTATTATAATAAAAATAATATATCGGGTGTCGGGTGATCTTATTTTAATAGCACTAACTCAGTGCAGCGGGTGGTGTCCCTAATGTTATAAATTATTATTTAATTAGACCACGTTACGGTCATCAAACCGTCGCTTTTTTCTTGAAATGATGATCTTATGTAGTTACGTCACACACCCTTCCACCCACGGACCGATTGAATTGATGATACCGCAACCGATCGCTTGGTCGGTGTTTTTTTTTTTAACAGATTCAAGATTGTAATAGTATCATAAAGCTTAATATGTTTATCACATTCTTATAAATAATAATAAAGTTATAAATTATAATCATCGTAAAACAACATATTATTATGAAGGTGGATATATTATATACATTTTCAATATTTTGACGAGAGTCAAGAAGTGTAAAAAGGAGATTGGATTTAAAAGTGACACTAAACAGTTCTATACTCGTATCAGGCTAACAATTAATTTTATTATTATTTATAAATAACACACGACACCAAGTGATTTCTTGTACAATATAATTTTCTAACAACATCATTGGAATGGATGATTTATGTTTTACAATAAATGATCACTGCGTGTTTTTCTCCACGACGTAACACCGTATATATACCTACCTATATTGTAATATTATATATTTGTATGTAATACTTATACGGCGCGTTTAGTTTCGTCTTCGTGGCGGCGAGTTTTGTGCAACTGCACGATTTCGCATTCCAACGCATACTGCAGCAATGTGCCTAAGCATATTATATACAAGGTGTTTTGTGGGGTTCGAGTACAGTCAAACAATTTTTCCAAACTCATTCCTTTTTTTATTTAATCTGATTTTGAACTGTATTAAGTGTCTACTAATCAAACAATTTGATATTCATCCAACACTGCAGATTTGATTTGAAGGAAATCACATTTAAAAAAATTGAGTTCCTAGTGTGGCTAAAAATACGGTGGTCACCCTGTATTTAATATATCGTGCGAGACTGACTATATATTATTGTAATCTTCTAACCTGCGGCCGTGTTGAACACAGTACGTTTGAACGACCGATTGAATTTGAAAACGTTACTAAAGTATACTCGGCGTGTTGGAGGAGGAAAGGATAAAACTCCTACTAAGCATTTTATTATAATATAAACCTACTAGAAAAGAGATTTCCTGTTTTTTAATAAGACAATTATTAAAATGGACTGTTGAAAATTCGAAATAATCACTATGAACAACATTATATTTTATACAATATTGTTATACAATAGTGACAAATAACAATACAAACAAAAAACGATCTTCTCGAGGAACCGTGTCGAAAAATGGTTGATAATATGTAGGTACTAATAGGTATTATTATAATGAATTATAAGTATTAGTGTTGCACCCATTCAGTAAACCGAACACGGTATGACATGATAAGTCATGAAAGCACTCGCCCAATAAAAAATAATATATATTGGAGACGATTAAAGTTGGAACTTAAACACAGTTATCAGGTATTTTGATTTTTATGAAAGGTTTTAAAAATGGTTAAATATTAAATAATTTTTTACAAAAAAACCTACTATGGGTGTAGTATTTTAAATGGATGTATTATTAGTTATTTTATACTTTCAAGAGGGACTACTAGTATAATTTATAGTCCGACGAATTCTATAGAGTTTTTGTATACCAATTGATACGTGGGAGTCTACTGCCGATATTAACCCACGTATGGACTTAAGGAAGTTACAAATTGTATCCAATAATTTAAAAGAAACTATATCAACTCACACCCACACTAAACACAGGCCTGTCTTTGGATATTTTCCGCCCTAAAGCGAATACGTCTTTAACGTTTAGTAACATTAAATTATTCTTCAAGAAAAATAAATAAAATTAGTCTTTTCATTTTAAATATAGGTACATAAAAATTAATAAATGTGTCATATTATGTTGTTATATTAAAAAAGAAGGTGGTAGACTTACAATTAATTTAAGGATTTAAGAAAATTTAAGAAAATAATCAAATGGGCAAGTAATTTGTGCAAAAATTGTTCCAACTACTGGTATAATATTTGTCAAGTATATATGCCTTAAATTAAGTATTGGCAATATTTTGAATTGTGATACATACATCGACACTCATTGGGAGGACACCACACACCAGTGACCAAGGCCGTACCTGTGGGGGGTTTGGGGGGTTCAAACCCACCCCCGAAATTTTTATAGTATATTAAATTACCTATAAAATATTATAACAAAATTAGAACACATTTTTTTTTACTTAACCCCCCCCCCCCCCCAGGTCACCACCAAAAGTCAGTACCAAATATTGGCCAACTACATTAGTAGTGAGAAAATGGTGACTGGTGGGCGGTGTCTACTACTCTGGGCAATTTCGTATGCTCTTAAATTTGTGATTACTAATTATTGACATCTCATACAGCTTACTTGCTACACTGACGTTGACATTTTTACTTTATTTTGATGTGTATACGGTGTATTAAACTATGCTTTAAATATGAATCAATATCAATGCCATGACATCATGCTAGTTGTAAAACAAAAAATTTTAATGATACGAGTATGATGCATCAAATATACGGTGCTGTCTAATTTTATTATATATTTTAAATAATCATATTTTTTATTTTGGTATACTTATGCCATTGCAGGCCCACTTCGATTCTCATATTCCCGCCCTATAATGCAGCTCACGACGACAAACAAACATAATATGTGTAATAGGTAATTATTTTACGCATACAAATATGAAAATATCAATTTTTAAAAAATGTTATGAAACGACAAAATAATAAAAAAAAAGGGGACAAAACAGTTTGTTTTTTTCACCGAAATATCCAAACATCGTAACACACTATACACGTAAGCATTCTGGCGCTATCATATTATGCATGACGCACACGTAATAGATCGGTACTCAGTATTCAGTAGTGTTGCGAATTAATAAACTAAGGTTAATTAATAGAGTGAATATGATACGGAGGACGACGAGTTACTGTGACAAAAAATGCAGTCTAGTAGTGGAAATCGCGAAATTGTGGCCCAACAACATTTATCATTTTTATAAAATCGCCAATTTACAGTTTAATATTATTCTTTGATTATCATGATTATTTTTTTATATTTAAAATCAAATTTGACATCAAACAGTCAATACGTTTCAATATGTACATTGTTTGAGCGCAATAAGACACAAACGACCAATTATTTGATAAATATATTTAAAAAAACACGCTCATATTATATCGATCGGTGATGCTCCATTAAAGTGTGATGTTTTAGGCTGTGCTCGATTTAAAACAATGCGCGTGATGCATCGATGTCATCGTAAGCGGCCGTTAGAGTGGACCGGATGAGTCCTGCGGATCGGAGCAAGATCCGGAAACAGCAACGTAGCAGAGCAGCGGTCGCTCTCAATTTGGTGGCTGCGAACGACGACGCTTGTTCCATCGGAAGCCCGCACATGAATACCGATTTTCACACGTTCATTTCAATGATTTCGTACCATCCATTCACACCATGGGCAACGGCGCCGTATCGTTTGAAATAGTTTTTACGTTTGCTTTAACCGGCCACGGGCACGTATCGCGGCCACCAGTGATAGTATGACGAGATGTAATTTCAGACAAATCATAGTCACACAAACATTTGAAATCTGAAAATAAATTATTAAGACCAACCACTTTAACAGTCATTAGATAACTGTCACCCAATAAAATTGGTAGGTTCGTGTGATTATAATATACATTCTATCCCTCGAGTAGGACTATTTCCACATAAAACAATACTTAATCTAATATTTTTTGAATAAGCTATCAAATATGAAAAAATCAATGCTTACCTTTGAGAAATTATTAATTAATTTTAAATACTATTGAATATGTCGTTATTATTTCTCTAATATATTGTTGTATTTCTGTTAATACATTTGGACAAACCTCATGAATGCCCGGGAAAGTTGCGAACTGTCCACGGTATTGGGGGAAACGATTAAACATAGAACACATTTGGACTTTTGCCGACTAAACCTAGTCATGACCATTGACCAACATCATTTTGGCAAAATCACGAAAATGTCATGAATGTAATCTGCGTAGCGTTAAGTAAAAAATATTATTTTAATGTAAATAAAATATAAATACTTTAAAAATATAATGTTGTGTAATATTTTATACGATCAATTTATTCTATAATAATGACAAGTAAGTTAATTCCTTTATAAAGTTATATTTTGATTATAGACTATAGACCCTATTATAATAGTATAATACGGTTATACTTTTACAATAATACTTATTTTATCGTAATTCATATCATGTAATATTAATAACATGGCGCACATTATTATGATTTATAAAATATTCAAATTTATAGATGTTATGGTTTTATTATAATGATGTTAGGCACAACTTACTGTATGTTTGTCCGGGGAAAAAAAGAAATATGACGTTTTCCTTAAAGACCGTTGCGAATAGTTCACGTTTTGCCCAAACATTTTTATGGTTTGGCTGATTTAGGCTTTTACCCGTGACGTATTATATAACATATATATATTTTTTTGATTAATTCTGTTTTGTACATTTTATTTTAATTTTATTTCTTCTTTTATAATATTGATAAATTCTATTTAGTTTGTGATACTTTAAGCAGCTATCGGATGTTTATAAGCAAATAAATAAATAGAAAAATTACGTAACACACCCATAATGGAAAATGGAAATGATACCAAAATTGAAATGGTTGTCGAAGTGCGCCGTGCTGTAATACACATATAATCACGTAGGTATACACGATGAATAGGCAAAGCACGTTTGAACCAGAAAAATTGTATTATATTGAACAAAAGTTTCAACCCATTCGAATCAATTATTGTATTTATTTTACTTGACTTCCCCCGCTTCAACATTTTTAAACCAAACTAGTAGCCTTTTTATCGTACTACGTTTTTGCTGATTTGGATAATAAATCGTAAATTTCTTCTACACACATGTCGGTGATCACGACCATCTAAGTAAGTTGCTCCTCCTCTCCCATTATGCAATTCTTTTGGACACCTTATTTACATTTGTTATAAATAATATTGTAAAAGAAATTTTGGAATTTGTAATCTTCATGCACTTCAAGAGAAAAATAAGAAGTCCAAATATATGTTTGGGTGTGTAATAGTTGCGCAAGTATGAGACTTGTATTAACGCAGAGTCAAATAGATGATTCATCAGTTACCAATAAAAAAATAGTTGTATTTATACAATTATAAGTGTTCAATGTACATATTATGGCTATCTATTAGTTAGAACCTATCTGATATTTATATGATACTTAAGTGCATATAATGTATAATATAATACTTGTATTATTGATTAATATAAGTTTTATTATAAAATATTAAATAAGATTTAGGATCGTAACGCATCATAATTAATAACCAAAAATGCCCAAAATTGTATACAAAGTAATTTTGATTTTTTTTTTGATTTATATAGCCCGAGAAATAGGTTAACCACTGATGGTTCGAAATAATAATATTGTAGTGCAGATCACACGTACGATTTATAACCTAACTCGATGGACAGACTCTCAATCGATATACACATTACACACTTACACTGTTACATAAACATTAAAATATTATAATACCTAATGCTTTTATACTGCTATCCAGTAATACCACAAATCACATTAAAAGTAAATTATGAAGGTGATTTCATAGATAAGTATTGTGATTTATGTCTGTTTTTAACCTCGGCGGAGTGTGTACATTATTATTTGAAGAATTTACATTAGTGATCGGTTTATCGACTAAAGACACAATAGTGGATTACCATCTCTGAATACGATTCCGCGAGCAATAAACTTATATTTTTGAATATGTAAAAATAAAGATCTTCTCTTATTTTTATGATTTATATAATAGATTCTGGAAAGTGGATACGGCGATCGTGGGAAACGTCCATGGCTGACGACAAAATGCATCTGTCTAATAATATTTTGTGTTATCGGTATTATGTACTCTAGGTATCATAAATCAAATTAATTTATTATACAACAAAATTACATTATTTGAATAGTGGAATATCTTAATTCATAAAATAATACGATGTACAATATTATGTCAATATAATCTTTTATAATATTGTGGAACTTTGAAATCTTAAAATCTTCGTTCCTATATGAAACGTCAAAAAGATAAAAATGAATACATTCATATTTAAAATATTATACAATACACAATATATGTAAAATTACAGTTGTTTGAAAAAATTAATATGTATATACGATACCACCTATCTAGCAGAATAAATTACCGAAAAGTCTCGGATGCAGCGATAAGACATTACGGTAACGTATGAGTGTTTACATGCAAGTATGGCTCCTGATGCATTTATTTGAGTTTAAGTTAGGATAAATCCACTGGAATTATTAAATTTTTCACTGGCAGCGCCATGCGAGATCATCTATAATTAATAAATATATGATGTATCTAAAATATTTAAACAAGATCCGTTGTTTCATAAGCTTCTTTTTATTATGTACTTTTGACTTTTCAACCCATAAATGTTAAATAATGTCAACTGTAAGCTTGGCAGTGCAACATAAGCAGACATCGATCCAAGCAATCAAACAAAGTTATTGGTGGATTATTGGACATTGTTGGACAACTTTCGAAATTTGTTGGACGTTATTTTCACCAGAGTGGGGGGGGGGGGGACTTCCAATTTTTAGCTACCAAGTTCGCGCCAGGCAAGCCAGCAGCGTAACTATTTGTTGGACATGTTTTTGTGCTAAACATGTTAATTTATTATGTGGTATAATATATAATGTTAGTTATATTGTTCGATCCACAACAATTATCACAGGTGCCACGTGGTTTATTATACATACAATATAGTATACAGCCATACGACCCACACCTCAGACACGATCGAGTAATCTTCGCAAATTTAAAGTAAAAGTATTCGATTATGGATAGTAACTGCAACATAATTGTTTTTGAAAAAAAGTTAATAAGTTAAAGTCGCTCGTTTTAGGCGCTCGTATAGCAGTCACTTAGACAATTTTTTCATTGTTACAATATTATATTCGATGAACTGTTACCAACCACCACACGTAAAGTCGTAAAGTACTAAAGTATAACACTAATATAAATATATTATGGTGACTGTTAAATATCAGAATATTCTTAATAAAATTTGAATTTTCCTTCGGTCATATTTTATTCCATACACTATTGAGTGTTTTCACTTTATCATATCTGACACGTGGTCGTTTTTGCACGACGACTACGACCTAAAGGTAATAATATAATATGTATAGGCACTCGACGCTGCGATTTATCACAATAACCCGCCTGCAATTGTGCAGGCGTCAACGTCTCATCGGCCCGACGCCATCGTATTATTATTATTGTTGTTATTAAAATAACATAAAGCACTTGACGTGCAGGCGGTGTACAATAATAATAATACTAAATAATAATATACGTGCATATAACCCACCGCGAGGGCTACCGCTAGCACACACCTGCCGCTTTGGCGAATTATTCGAAGAGTACCTTACCTGTCCCTATATCTGCGTTTGTGGAGAAACCTTTTACCGCAGTCTCACAAGTCACAACACAATACGCGGCGGCACATACAATGGAAAATGTCTGACCAGATCGAACCCGATATAATAATTTATATATACAATATTTATACCCCGATACAATCCACCCGAATCGTATAATATGATTATGTGTTATTAGCGAATTGATGTCGGGCGTGAATCCGCAGATAAATACACGCATTTATATAATATATTCGATTGTGGTAACGAGCCAGGTGTCAAATAATAATAATAAAAATAATAATAATAATAATAATAATAATAATAACAATAATATAATAATAATATATGTTATAGCATACTTATAATTTATAAATGTATAATAAAGGTATAATAAAGCGCTCCGTAGCGGGTAAACACTGGAAAATGGTGTTTATTGGATGAGATGTCCGCAGTCGATTATTGCCCACGCTAATAATGTAAACTATTAGTGTAGACCCAGCAATAAATCATGTATTGTTCTTTCCATCTCTAATCAACGAGGACACATATTACTAAACCATTTTTTAAGTAAAATAATAAAATACCGTTTTTATCATTTAAACAATTTTAAATTTAACTTTAATTTTATCAACTATAGCTAACTTCATAAAGTGTGAATATTATTAGGTGGATCAGTTGTTACACTAATATATTTAATTGGAAATCCTATGAATTTTAAATTTTTAAATTTTTATTGATCTAGAGCCCGGTAATATTATGGCTATAACCTGTTTGCGGGGGGTAAGGTTGGTTTTGAACACGTATTTGTAAGTGTGGCAAGGATTTTATTGCTATAAAAATCCCAGGTGGTCACCCATCTAGGAGCTAGCAACGCCAGACGGTGCGTACACTCAGAACTCGAACAGCACTCGTACACTCAATGCAATTGCTAAGCAGGTATAGAGACAAATTTAATATGAATATGTGCAATGTACATAAGTAATGTTTATCAATAAGTAAGTAATATTAACTATAAATGTATTGTTATTGTTGTTTTCAGAAAAATGTTTATAAATGTATATATGTACACCGTATACATTATTACTTATTACTTAATAATTATTAGTTGTTACACATATCATAATAAAGATCAATTAAAAAATATACACCTAGCTATAACATATAAGAATTAAAATATTGCGTTATCCCAACAAATAATTATCTTTTAAAATATGGTATTTCCTCGTAACTCGATTACTTTATTTAAATTTGTTAGGTAACTAGGTAAGGTACTACAATATGAACATAGAGTAGGTGATCTGACTACAAACAATTTGAGTCCCAAACATGGGGTTGTGAGTGACTCAATTTTTTTGGATTACACGAGTTGTGTCCTGATAAAAGAAAGGTACGCACATAAAAGTATACATATAAGTTGTGTGCCCATAAATTCAAATCTAGAATTATGTACATCAAAATATTATATATTATATTTTAAGAATAAAATATGTCGTTGCAAGTATAATATCTGTGCACTGTGTACAGTACACAAATGAAAATTAAAAATAAAATTATTATACATTCAGCCAAAACTGACATTTTGCAAATGGTAGGATTAACGAGTGGATTAAAAAACTAATTTAGACACTTATAAATTACGGCATAGGTAAAAAAAAATTTCCAAATATGTTTGTTTTAACTAGAATAAGGATGGAAAATAGTTGCTTAGATGCTTTGGCAAAGTCGACACATAGATCGACTCCGTTTGTGTGACAAGTTTCGTGTAAGTTTTTACCAGCCTATTTCAAAAAATCTAAAAGATAATAGTTTACTTTTTCATTTCCAGATTGCTGATATATTTGGCCGGATTTTGGTAGCAAAAAAAAAATTAAAATGATAATTAATTTAAATAATAATTAGGCATAAGGCTGTTTCGTCTAATTCTAAATTTTTAAACATGCCAGCGAAGCTGCCAGTCCTAAGCCTAGAGAAAATGTTACCAATACCTATATCATAGTTTATACTAACAGGTATTAAGGGTCACAGTGCGGAATTCGGACTGCGGCTATAGAACCATAAGGAGCCGGGGACGGAATTCAGTACCAGCCCTGAGATTAGTTGAAAGTAATAGACTAATATTAACTTAAACTTATATTTGTGCAGTTCGAAATAATTGTAAAGCCATTTTCATTTTGCCAAAATAAAATTTTTATTATTTTTATAATCGCATAGTTCTTGTTGTATATTATGACAAATTACGAGTAAACGAATCTTATTAAAACAAATACCTCAGTACCAGTATAAATAACAGTATAAGAAGAAGAATATACCATCGACGAATGCCGCTTGTCCCCGATAATACTTATTGTCTTGTCAGAAGGGATTTAGTTCTTATTACATTTTACACAGTGTCGTCGTAAGCGTATTGCCTCCATCATTGCGCTGACATGCCTATTCACCCATTTTATTTGATAACAAAAGAATATTATAGGTCCAACCGATGTTTGAGTTCAATTATTTATTGTTTTGATGACAACTAAAAAGATGAGTTTGCACTGTGCACAGATATATCAGAATACCAAGTATAAATTTCAAACATACTGGCGGCACAACATAATGCTTATTGTAGAACACTTATTTTATGATATAGTTTAATATCATGTCGTTTTTTTTATTGCATAGGTATCTATATTGTTACTTATTATATATTTTAAATGGTTTGAATTTTTACACTTGTATTAAACCAATTTAACTTAAATGCAATCTAAATGCGTTTTGTTTATTAATATTTAATTTGTGCAAATAAATTAAAAGGTATTTTTAACAAGAAAACAACGTAACAAATTTACACAACAACAGTTCCTTCAATTAACATAGGTTAAATACTATTAGCTACTCAAATATACAAAACTATCTCGACGATTATTTACAAAATGTATCATTAAATATTAATTATAATTTAAAAACAATAGTACAAACAATATATGAGTAGCCGACTAGGTAGGTATTTAAACCAAAAGTTAAAGATACATTCGTCAAAGATGTTTTTCAGATTTAAATATGAATGAACGTTTTAATTTTAAATTTATAATTTACTGAAATTTTAAGTTTTACAAGTGACAATGTACTATTGTTTTTTTGCAACGGATTTTATCCTCGGATTTAATGTTAAATACATTTTTATACGTTATAAGTCAACCTGAAACACCTACTGTGAAGATACCGGAGATGAAAGATTGTTGTCTTATTTTTAATGTTGTCTTCGATTCAAGTATATAATTACGATACGTAATAATATAACATAGAAATTTCACTTTCGTATACTTATACATTAAACAAAATATAAGTAACCTATATAATAATATATTATAGTCCTTGCTCGGTACTTCCAGTTTCAATAATCTCTTTCGTTTACAACAATTTATGTAAATATCGACACAGTGCCCATGTGCGCAGCCATGTAATCGGTAGTCATAATAATCATCAATGCAGACCGGTTGTACATAATATTATTATCTGGACGGATATTATAATATAGCCCGCTTGAGACGATCGTCTTACAAAAATTTCGACAGTACCAAATTGTATATTAATCAATAATAATCAATTGCGTCACGCATAAGTCGAAGGTTTCCTCTCGTAACGCCCCGTCTCGTCGTACCATTTTTAATCATAAACGATATCATTATGGCTGCAACGTTATCGTATATGCATCATAACCTTTTTGGTTTTAATTTCCTCCCATCAAACTTCGAAACAGTACTTTGTGATGATATTATTCCCGTGGTTATCGAACTGATTTAATGACAATATATTATTTTGTTTAATAAATACACACACATATTATGAAATCGAGACGTTCTTGAGAATATGACGTGATGGCATTGCCGCAGATTATTGAACACCTGATATTTTGTGGTGCTAAAATTATGCAAAGCTAACGGTGCAAATTATGCTTTATTCTCCTATTTACAATATGTTTAATAAAAATAATAACCAATTACTCGAATAAAAATATTAATTAATAATAATTAAGTATATAATATAATATATGTTAAGGAAATTCGCTTGTCTTCAGTAGCACGTGAAGTATTAATAAAATCAATCTATACGTATAATTTTTTAATTTTTAATGGATGTTTAAAACCTTTTTCAAACTTTAACGGTGATATCTAAGTTTGAAAATTATTCTTGTGCCCGTAGCTAATTTTCAATTTGTCGCACATTATGGAAGTTATATGATACACTACTTGGTATAAGTTAATAAATAATCATGTAGTATTTAGGGGCGGTAACAAAATATTTTAGGGTGGTAAGCACCCCTAGCCACCACCTAGTCGCTCTTGTGTGTGACGGGGCGATACAAAAGAGCTTATACGAAACAATTTAATCTTTAAAATCGCCTTACAAAAGGATGTCCGATCCAAATACATATATTATGTAGAAATCATACACATTACACGCGTGCGTAACAATATTGTAGGCCTCGCAGCAGTCGGTGTATGGTCGATAAATCTTTCGTTCGGGCGAAACGTTGAGGCGGTAATATTATATGACCAGCCATAAATTATCGTGTTGTTATTGTTGTTGTTGTGTTCACCGTCGGACATTCGAAACGACACGACCGCGACGGTGTCCGTTGTTCGCGGAGCTCCGTTCGAGTGTATTATGTATAATAATAATATTGTACTTATGTTTTTTGTACGTATTATCTGGTGTTAACAATATGCCGGGTACCTACCAGGTATTATAGTTTACCGAATACCGTGTAACACACGCACGTATTACAATGCAACAATAATATAGCCTACTAAAAGTCCACAACACTGCATATATATATAGGTAGGCATACGAATGTACGGTGCAGACCTTGCGTCATGGATTGTATCGTAATACATCGTAGACATATAATACGCTATTAAATTGACGATATTTATATTATACAAAAAGATCGTTGCACGTGAAAACACATATTAATAATGGTACACATCAATTCCGACGACCTTATCGTTATGTTGTTTTTTGTGTATACGATGAACATACAACATAATATATTATACGATGTAATTCACCAATCATGCTCATTTTTTATTCAATTATGTATAGTTATTCGAAATCTGATCTAAAGATCTATATAATATTTTTAAATTCTTGAGATTTTTCTTACTCTGTGAAAGGAAATGTCCTGTAGAGTATAAACTTACATTTTCAGATGAGAATCCCCATACTCTACTGTACATTATTTAGCCGATGATATTTCTGAAAATGCCGTTGTGTCTAAATTAAAATTCAAACGAGTAGTTTTTGAGTTATTCATAAACAATACCTTCATGTATCAAAGATAAAATGTCCATGATAATAGATTTGGAAGATATAAAATCTATAATGTTTTGAAATTGTAGTAATTAATATGGATCTATCATCATTTAATATTACATGTATATTTTATATATTTTTGTAAAAATATTATTAAAGACTGTCATCTGTAGTATGAGCATTTTACAAAATTATATTACTCGTCCAATGTTTGAAATTTGTATCTATACATTGTATATTTTCAAAAAAAATCCACTAAATAGCTTATATTAAAAAATGAAAGGTTCTCATTTTTGAAGGTCACAATGTTTGGTAAATCATCGTCTCTTATAGTATATAGATATGGCATATTGTAATAGATACGAGGTACAATATTGTTTTTATATTATATTTATCTATATAGGTATTGTATTATATGGTACATACCTTAATGGTGTCCGGATTTATAATGCTTTGCTATGGGAGAGAGAGGCGGCAAGAGGGAATGAAGCCGAAATACAGAGGCACTCATTGTTCGTCGGCCCGTAACGGACGAGAGAGCCGTGTAATGATAACAACACTTTTGGACAGGAAACACGGTCAAAGAGTTCTACCCGTGGTCATAGTCGTCATGAATGGGAAGAGGCGGTGAGTTTTATCAATGAAATCTTCGCGTACCTATACAGTCAATGAACCTATATCTGGCTAACTAATATCTATATACGTGTATACCCAACTACTATCGTAGTTATTGGAATGAAATATGAATAAAATTCCAGAAAATAAAATCTATAGGTAGTAAATATTATATACATCAAAACATCGTTTTACTTCGCAATTCTGCCCTATGCAACCTTTCCGTATACAAATATGTTTAATGTCTATAGGCTATATTACATATTATACCTACACGTACATTATAATATATTAAGCCAGGGTAAGTTCCTACACTAGACCTAGCAGGTAAAAAAATACATATGTTAATTGTTAGGTCTTACACGGCAGAAAATATATATAATATGTAAGTTCTTACACAGTTACACGGAAAAAGTTACTTTGTTAGTTCCTACACTAATCGTTCATCTGTTATTATATAATATAATATTGCTAGCTGAATAACTCGGATTCACTAGTGTGCAGTTTATTTTTCCGTTGTAACTTTTTATTTATAACACACGCAGGGACTGTCTTTAGAGTTCTGATAATTACCATTGTTAATATTATAATAATAATTATTATTTTTTAAGCCACCTTGATTCATTAAAAATAGTTATTTTTGTGCACTTTTTCTAAAATGTTTTATAATTATTAAAAAGGTACGACATCAGATTTTACTTCATATGCCCGAGTAATCAATGGCAACCATTTATGAACAAAAAAAAAATTTACTGTCCATAGTGAATCTTAAAATCCTTGTTTTTGGATAACTTTAAAATACGAATTTTAGAAAATCTTAGTCGTTTCTATATCATAAAACGAAACTACTAACTTAAATTTCATACTCATATAGCTTCAGTGGTACTGGCTAGGCATGATGAATCTGTCAGCCAGGAAAAGTTATTTTACATATGTATTATTTAATATTATAATATACTGTCATAATATTTTGTATATTATATTTAATCAAACTATGATGATGATGTCTTAAAATAACCACTCTACAGTCTACTCAATTATATTCCAATAAGTATAATAACCACAGATAGTTACGAAAGGTATAATAGACTATAATAGTGTACGATTGATATTGTATAGGATCTAACATAAGAAGGTCATTTTTTTCTGTGTAAGAACTTACACATGCAACTTTTCTGCCGCATAGGAAACTTACACATCTAAATTTTCATTTGTATAAGATTTTTCACATCTCATATGTAGGAATTAACGTATGTAAATTATTTTACTTACTACTACCGTGTAGGTACTTACGATTCCCTGTAATATTAATTTTATAGTAAATAATTATTTACCTACTATTGGACTAGCATGCCACATTTTCTAAAAGTTCAACTCGATAAATTAAGTTTTTTTTTTATTAGTGTAAAACAATTCATGCAATTCTCTGATGAATAATTACTAATTCTGATAGTAATTTCTCGATTTGTATTATATAAATAGTACAATTAATGTTAACATAAAAATCACAATAATACATGCAAAAACGCGCTCTATTGTGTTTTGTAATATACGCACTATATCATTATTATAACTAGCTTGAACATTAAATATTCGGATATTCACAGTCACATTAAATAATAATCTGTTTTTTGAGTACATTTTTTTTTTTTTGCTAAAAATTGTTGTTATTGGTTTTCGTTGAAATTGTGTTTTCCTTGTTATTCATCGATCAAATGTTACATCGCTGTTAATTACATCACACAATTAATTTGTATATTAAATTATTTACTGCATCCTGGGTATATTATATAATATATGTGTAAATATTTCGACCTAATTTTTTTTTATTTGTACGTAAATATTGCCCCTAAGCATATTTTTTAAAAATAAATATTATTTTCCTTACATTATTCAGACTAAGGTCTGAATAATTGTCTGTATATAATTGTATTAATATTGGTATGGTAAAATATATTGGTTTTGTTGTTTATGATTAGAAATATACAATTCAAAATTAGTAATTATGTAAATGGTAAACGTGTGCATGACTATATAATAATTATTCCCACGTAAAGCCTAAACAAATATTTTTCTTTGCTTGCAGTTCTTTCAATTTTCTTAAAAATTATGTAATATATGTACCTATTATTTTTTTATCTGTTTTGTTCCTTATTTCTTAAACTAAAAAATTTATGTTTTATTGTCATTGTAGACATTTAGTCCACGGACGAAATATTTTTACGTTTCAAAAATACATGGGCTACAATTAATGCAACATCTAGACGACTGTGACTTTTTTTAGATGACGCAATTTACCTATTCCGAAAGTTTTTATACTAACCATAATTAACAATATTATAATATTATATTACACATTTATACGACCCGCTGGCCGCTGATCCAGTGATACCGTTTCCTCACATCTTGTTTACAACGAGCACTCAATCCTATCAAACATTATTGTTTCTGCTTTGTTCTAAAATATTGCCGCGACGACAGATGATTACTACAACTACAACGTGTTCATTGCCATGGGCTCAACGGGTCGCATGGCGTTGAATATTGCGCATGCATTATACATTTATATAGTACTATTATAATAGTGGGAAACAGATTTTTATGAATGAACAAAATAGGAAAGGTGGTCAATGCGGGCACCCTTATTACTATTTAATAATCTGAATAGCCCTCTGTTCCCCCTTTCCACATCTGGGATGAAAAAAAAAACGTTTCCTCATTACACACTATATACTATAGTATTATTTTGATCGATATAACGGTTTTAATCGGACATATTGTGTACATATTATAATTATTTTAAACGACTGTATGCAGTATTATATTTAAGTTGCCTTCCGAATTTATCCATCATTATTTAATACAAATATCTACTCGATTAAAATTGTTACGGTTATGAATCCCTACATAATATGTGGTGAACAAGAATGAGCGTTTGAGTGTTTCTTGTATCATTTGGAGTTATGAGTTTATGACTAATAATTATTACAATAATGTACAAAATAATAACAAATAAAAATGTATTATTTGTTGTTTATTATACATATATTGTTTGTTCTTTTATAGCATGTTTGTATTTTTCACCTCGGAAATCACACTTTGTTTGATTGGCAATGATCTGCTCAAATTATTTTTTACCCTTAAACAAAACAATTTAACAATATTATGAAAAATGTTTTGCTTACATTACTTATATATCTAATCATAATTTTTCAGTCAAATAAATATAGATGATTATAAAATTACAAAATATTCTTTTCCAACTTGGATAAAACATTTCGATGTATTTGAAAATGTTTAAAAATATTAAAAGTTCTATAGGTAAGGTAAATATTTCTCGTCTGGTGGTAAAATATTCAAATAATATTAATGTGTGGTATTGTGATGTGATAAATATGTACACGGTACATTTGTTTTTTGCATGAACGATAAATTGCTGGTCTGCTGGTAAAATACTGTGTAGTTTTTCTATATAATATGATTACAGTTGAAGTATAAAAATTGTTGAATGTAGCATTGTTCGTAAAATGTTGTGTAATTATTACCAATTACCATAGTAAGAAGTGAAAAGATGATCTGAAGGAACAAATAGGTAATTTTGTACTACTTATTATAAATCTAATTGTTTAATGGTCACCGAGATAACTTGACAAATTGTTCTTACCTTTTACCAAATCGTGTTTGTGTATGATGCCTGTATATAATTATTAAATAATTGTTTTAGTACAAGTCTCTTTTCGAATTTGATAAATCAATATAAATTATAAAGCATAAACGCCAAAATCGATCTCACATATTTTTAAATATTTTAAATTCTGAGCGGAGCGATGAATGTATAGATTTTACAATGATCTGTGTTTTTATATTTATTTATTGATACATTTTTTTTTTATGTCTGTCATTGCGGTTTCTTGTAGTAAAAGTGTTTCGATTTCCTTCAGCAGCAACTTTTCTGGTAGGAAATAGTGAATCTAGTTGGTGCATTCAGCAGGTCAAAATTAACAATAGTTTTCAAAAGCATCAGAGTAGTATATAATGGGCAGTACATTATAAACAGTATACAGTAGTATAAACTGAGCACTGAGCTAGTTGACTCAGTTGGCTCAGGGCTCAGACATCAGAACCCCCCATTATATACTACTCATGAAATGTTCACTGAATATTTGTGAAGCATTTTCTATACACAATACAATTTTCAAAATATTTTGATTTGCGTTGAATCATTTATAGACATATGAAATTTTCGATTATTATTTGTATTTTTTAAACTCAAGTTGATAAAAAAATTTTCGCACTGGCAAATATCTTGAAAATATAATACAAGATTAATTGTAAGTTGTAGTTAATGGAAATTAAAAAAAGTTGAGCGTAAATCCACGAAAATTTTTTTGAGCGTTTAAACTGAGATTTTGACAAATTTTGTAAAAATCACGAAAATCAGCAAATTATATTGAGTTAGAAATTCATTTTAATTTTTTTAATCTAAGATTTAAAAATTTAATATAAGATTCCTTACAAGATTGCCCGTCTATATAAAAAAAAAATGTCTACCGGAAAGTCAAATTAAATTTTTATGAGCATTTGAAGTTGAAATTTTTTCAACATTGGATATTCACTCGATTCACACTTATTTTGCTGTAATTAAAAAACGAATAACTGTAGACATTTGAAATTTACACCAAATGTTTATTTCATTAGTTCATATATTTGATAAAATATTCAAAATATTTTGACCCATTTTAAGCAGTTGACGGACATTTTCAATTTTCATTTTGTTTCATCTTTTTTTCATTTTTTTTTCTATAAATGTCTATAAAATTGTATTGGTTGGGTCAAAAAGCATGAAAATTAAATACAAGACACTTGATAACTTGTTACAATAGCTGTTAAAAATATTAAAAATTCATAGGCACGGTTTTTTTAAAAAAAATTAAAAATAAAATGTTGACAATATTTATCAAATTGAAAATTGAAAATGATTTTGTAGTTAAAAATGTATACAATTTTCAATTTGTATAGCTAAGAATTGAAAATGTATAACAAGGTTCCACTTAAGCAGTTTTTTTCCATAACTAAGAAATCTAAAAAAATTATGAATACAGTTATTTTTTACAGATATTTTAAGTTGAACGTTGGATAAGATTTCATATTAACAAAACGAATAACGTTTATCATTTTGTTGTAATTCGGTTCCACAACAGCCCAATATTACATAGGTATATTTAATATTTTTCCAGCATCACTGATAATTGAAGAATAATTTTAATTTAACTTACCGGCCACCATATTAATAATAATTAATAACAACATAAAATATCCTAAGCTGACATACCGTCTCCGCTCAGGATCGTTTTTCGTATTCAATGATTTGATATCATCGAATTCAAATTTAATACCATCCGTTATACAGCGACCTCTTAGATACCTTATGTACAGCAGAGCGACATCCATTTACCTGATTTTTATACACGAACATTGATTTCATGACATATTGGCTTATATAAATATATTTTGTTGACTGTAGTATAATATGTTAATATCAAATTCAACATCCTAAATCCACACAAAGATACCAAAAACTGATAATATCTTGCTGTAGAAGCACATATATTCACCCATAATGCAATAATCTTAATAACATAATATGTAGATAAGCATCGTGTTGACGTGTTATGCTCAGATATTTTTTTATTTAGATATATAAAATATAAATAAGATATTTCTTGACAAAAATGTAATTAAATTTTACATCACATTCTCAAAAATGATTATCTATCTATTTTTCAACTAATAGTTTAACAATGTATTATGATTTAAATTTAACTAAAACTAAGTTTGTCACTTCCAATCCTCTGTCTGTGTATAAATGAGAGTTTATAGTTCACCATTAAATCAATAATAATAGTAAGTTGTACATATTATGTTATGTTAGTTCAACTTAGTAGAGGTGTAACAATAAACAACTAACAAACAATAACAATGTTATGAATAACATATATTTTTCTTAATACTTTCGAAATATCAATACCAATATTAGTTTAGTTCAAATCAATAGTAAATTTTAAATATTTTTAATTATCATGCAAATTTAACTAGACGGCTATAATTTATCTATAAAAAATAAATACAAGATGATTTTATCTAAATGAGGTACCTACCCATCCAGATAAATTTATTTAAGTAAATTTAGCTTTTGCACGACACTGCAGAGATGAGTGGTTTAATATTATGATATAATATTACAGTTAATTATACTTATATGATATAATCTCTTCGCAATATAATACTCGTAAAGTCGGTTAAAATATTATGTCCGCGGTGCAGCGTACGGCGGAAGCCGTTTGTTAATCGGAGGGTGGTGGCAGGGCGTTTGTTTGCCAATTCGTATATTAATATATAATATATATGTGTATGTGAGTGTGTGTATAAATAATTGATATATACATCAGCCGGGTGGTGTGATATAGATCGGGGAGGCTTCAGTTGGGAGGGGGTTAAAAGGTAGCGCGTGTCACACACACAAACATATACTTACGACCCGACATACGTGACTACCGCGTACATTTCATATAGGTGTGAGAGGACACACACACACACACACACACACACACACACATTTGGGATACACGTATTTCTATTATAGGGGCGACTCGTGCTCAGGCCCATGCAAACAGCTGGCCTCGCCGAACGTTGGCAAAAGCGGCTGCCCGTGCGGGGCTTTGGCTTTTTCCCTACGTCGTATACACGACTTCGCCCCGCTCGCGCGTGTGGGAAAACAACTGCCGCCGCGATGACGCTGCCGCTGCTGTCGTCCGCGGCGGCGGACTGCAGCAGTCGATCGCGGCACAAGCTGCACATTCGCCGTCGCTGCAGTCGCGGTCTTCGTGTGTGTCAGCTGTCCACCGATATATGTATTATTATCATTATTATTTTAACATCTGTTTTCCCTTTTAAAAAAAGAACATGCACGCGTATATACATGTGTACGACGCACAACGAGAGCCAACTTTGGCGATGGGGTGGTAATGTTTTTCGGGGGTGTCGTGTCGTTTCACATACGCCATATACCTGGAAGGCCGTCGGCGATTATAATTGTTGTAACGGCAAAAATAACGGCCGTTTTGAAGAACCTGCAACGTGATGACGATTACGACGATATTAATACCTAACTACTTATATTATTATTATATTTATACATTCATATGCGTAAAGACTATTAAGCACCTATAACCAAGAGCATGAGACACGCGTCATCAACTCTTGACTACTATATAATATAACATTTATTGATTTATTACATTTTATTGATTATTGTTTACTGATTAGTGAAACAAAACACACAACTTTTCACATTCCTGTTACGTACCTAATGAAGTAAAACAATAATGATTTCGCTTAAACTGTTAAAGGTTTCTTTTGGAATGTTCTATCAATATTCGTCACTCAAGTGAACCAAATCAATAGTTTTGGAGTATAAATTATAATTTAAATTATACATTATATGATTAAAAATATGTATATACTATAAAATACTATCTAAATACTATAAGTCATATACATTTTATAAAAAATGTTATGGCCATATGGAGTATACATTATAATTATAACCAAATATTAAAATACAAAAAACATTAAATTAATTATAATAAGTGTAGTATATACAAAATAATATTATATATTTAATTATATATTTAATATAATATAATATTTTTATATTTAAATATCCTAATCATAAATGCATATTATATTTTTATGTGATGTTACTTTTGGAATATTTATTTTATTAAACCTTTCGGCTTAATTTTCTTTATAATATTATGTATAATTTTTTATCAAAAAGTGTAATTTACATTGATTACATCTCATATACCACAGTATTATTTTATAATCCATATGAATCTATATGAATATTGACTATGTGCATAAATTGTGTAGGTATAGGCGTAAATAACAAAATATATTAGGTACTTGAAGATTCTCTATAGGAGTCCGGTATAGATCTGAACTTCAGTCCCTTCTTCAAATTCTCAAACACTATTTGTGCCTATGACTGTATTTCATGTCCTCTGGCGAGGTAACATGGAATTTAAAAGGCATACTTCCCCCATTCGATATTAAATGGTGCAGTTGTATCGGTTGATCCTAACGTCCGTTATGTAAGATCTAAATTCCCAAAGATGACCATGTGACATAATTATGTATGATATATGGAATATATTCAAGGCGTTCTTTGAGATACTCATCGGTGGGGGTGTCAAGAAATATGGGTGGGTTATAGATAAAATGTCCATTTAGTCACCTCTGTGGAAAATTTCCATTAAGTTCATAAATATAATTTTTAATGAACTTTATCGTATGCGAAACTTCGATATAATATTAATAGAATTCCGTATACGTTTGAATAAAATCAAATCTTGTTATTAGGTACTCATTATTAATGATGAGTATTATTATGTCACGAGTTACGTGTAAAAATAGAAAATGAACAGGTGAAACATTCGTGCTGTGATGGCTCAATAGTTAGGGGGTTATTTATTTTTATTTTACCGGAAAATTGGTCGAGCCGACAAACGAAAACGAATCTGTCTATACGTATGGAAACAACGTGTTTAATATATAACAATAAATCTTAACATTATTTTATAATATATTCATATAATATGATATAGGTGCACATACATTATGTATGTATAAACGCATATCCACTGCAGCGATAAACAGCACGCCTATTTATATAGTAATGATATATTTTAGTCGTATAACTATTATTATCCAAAAGTGGAAGTCGGCAACCTTGACGAAGGGACGTTTTATATCGACGCGGTTTCTCCTCGTATATAACATTATGATGCGTATTTTATGAGGCTCGCTCGAGTCAGCTTCGGTGGCTGTAATAAAGCATATTATAATATCATATAGGTACGCATTATCGTTGTATACTCATATCATATAGGTATATATTATTATTGTTATTATACACGGACACAGCACATTATTATAATGCCGCGGTGGCTTTGGTGATGGAGGCGGTAGCTATAGATGTTATGCAAATGTGTGGACAGGTGTAAACGCGCATTGATTCCGACGATTGGGACCTGGGCCCCCGGGGGTCGTGTGGATAGATCGGTTAGCGCAGAATCCGTCTTGTGCGTGCCCATATTATATTTTATACTCTCCGATACAATATAATATTTATCATTAATATTATTCATTAATACAACATAATGTACTGCAGATATTATAGACACTATACATAGGATAGTGTTGTTATATGTGTGCCTCGTATAATAGTCTAATTTATTATAATAATACCTATGTAATCGGGGTGATGGTTTATCAACGCTAGACACTCACTTTCTCTAAACGATATATATATATCTGTGTTTTTGATCATGAGTTTTTTTTTTTTTAGCTCGAAGTGTTCGTATACAATAATTAATAGTGTAATACTGTAATGTAAAATTCACATAGAAAAATTAAAACCTTAACCATTTGCATACAGGCGATTTCATGTGTCTCGTAATACTTTTAAGAGGAAACCAAAATTTCGCGTGCTATAGCAGAATCCATATATATATATATATATATATATTATATATATAATCTATCTTATGCGTGTCTACAGGGACAGTGACGTAACTGTGTTTGATAGGTGGGTATAGTATAGCCAGTATATACCTGTATACGATAATCGGTAGTGGGGCACACCGCGGACATGCCTATTATTATATACCTACTGATTTATGTGGCTTTTATTATTTTCAGACACGTTTACCTGTATAGAAAACCGTTCGACCCATCGCCCCCTATGTAATCGGAATAGCGGCTATACGTAAAGATGACTCTGCAGACTCCGCAGTGCATAAAATACTGATGCACAATGATAACATCAATATTATTGAATCAACAGTTTATTACAAGTTGAACTGCAATAATACTGTATACACATGCGCGAATTTGAGTAACGTTTTCGAGGAGGTGATGGGACTGTTAAAAATAGAAAATGTAATATTATAAAATACAGATCTCTTGCACACTTGCAAACCATATAAAATCCTGTAATAACCTATTCAATTGAAAATAAATTATTTTATAATTCATGAAAAATTTTTTTGATTGTAAAAATGTTAGTGTATACAGGGAACTTATCTATACAAATTTAACTAATAAGTAATGTATAGAGATATTACAATTTTTTGAAAATGAGGTGAGATAAAATCCTCTTGTTGACTATACAGTAAAACCTCGATAATTCGAGCCCTGTATTAGCCCGGACTTAGCTTAATCCGGACAGCCGTTTGATGATGTATATTATTAGTATTATCAGAAAAACAATAAAAATAACTAATTATTTTTATTTTGTAGGACCTAAAACTGTGTTGTATTGTATCTTGTATACTAAATAATTTTTGTACATAATTTCTAAATACATAATAACGATTTTTTTCTGAACGAGGGTCTTTAAATTTTCGTATGTATCGCATTGCATAAATTATTTTGTTAAAATCAATCAACCTAGAGCTTCAATTAGTCTCGATTAATGAGGTTATACTGTACTTTTCAATATGCCTCTGACATGGAAGGATTTTCTCTGTATATAGAACTTCAAGCATTAAAGTAAACAATCTGAGAAAACTAGTGATGCTAAATATGTAGTGTTATTAATTTTAAATTTTAATACTTTGATAAGCTTTTTCGACTACAAAATTTATGGTTCGTATTACAATCAGTATAAAAAATAATTATATGCACCCATAACAAATCCAAACATTAATAGACTTTATATCTTTATTAGGTATTGTTTTGTTATCATACATATATTATTATATCGTGTACATCTATGTACAGTAAAATAAACATCATCCAATTTTTAACAAACTTTGAAAAAAACCTATTTCTTTCCTATATTGTTATGGACGGAATTCACACTGCCTGTGATTAATACGGTAACAAAACACAAGTATGATTAAAAATATGGGGTTTTCGAACGAAAAATTAAATAAAACTATCTTATTATTAGCTAATAATTTAATATATTATGAGAGTAAAAAAAAATTGTTTGTGGCAAACCCCTTAAATATGATTTAAAATTATCCAAACACCTAAGTGAGTTTTTTTTGACCCCACATAAAATTACTCAAATAACTAATACGTATTGCCTACCACTTCATACCAGCTATCACCCTACTAACCTGTAAATATATACATACCCATGTGTTGTATTCGTACATACATACGTACAGTTAATACAGTTAATATTCTCTTTTGTCCATTTTTCATTTTAGAATTTTACCTCAAACGTTCAATATTTTGCGTAAGAGCTAAATTATTGGATTTGACAAAAATAATGGCATATGATTGATTGTTAAATGGTTAAGACCAATTTGCCCAAGTCAATTGTGTGCTCGCTACTTATTTGATATTATTGTACTTTTATTTAATTCTACTACATACGTTTTTATAATATAAGTGGTGCAATTATACGTATGCCGTGGGATCGAGTTGGTTATTTTAAGTGCATTATAGAGTAATTAATTTATTAAATATTAACAATAAATAATAATACATACTAATATAATATTATAATGGCCTTCGTATTGTACGCGGTGGCGGCGCACAGCACGGGAGGGTTGGCAGGTATTTTGGGTCTTAGCGACGTACAGGTGCAAATATTTTCATTATTATTTTCTTAATTCTTTTTTCTCCCCCCTCCCTTCTACGCCACCTCACAGCAAAAATAATAATAATCATAATAAAAAAAAAAAAACATCATCATATCGCGGCACCACACATATATAATATTATATATTGTACTCAGCTGCAGTGGGGCAGCCCACCGATAATTTTCCCGTCTTGCGGTTGGTGGCGGCGAGGCGGAGACGACAACAACAAATCCCGAAATCTGACGTACACTTTATATACGTACATAAATACCCTTGAACGATTATAATTATTACTTAGGTACCTAATACGTCTGTCTGTCTCACGGGGTAGGGGGGAAGGATAACCGCGGGCGTGAATGCGCGCACAACCGTTGCCCCTTGGTATCGCATTTCGTCTATACATATATATATTTGCGTATAAATTGATCATAGGTACCTATATCAACTGTATGTATGCATGTACGAATACAACACATGGGTATGTATATATTTACAGGTTAGTAGGGTGATAGCTGGTATGAAGTGGTAGGTAACTTTGCAACAGAAAATATCACCAACAGGTGTATATTATATTAAAGCCGTTCATCGGGAAATACACATAGGTACATAGTGTTATATGGCGATTTTTTCTTTTTTGATGAAACAGGTAAAATCTTATCATGGTGTTAGGTAATTAATGTTAACATATTTTAACCATAAAAAATATATTGACAGTATGACTTGTTTTTTGAATTAAAAAATCGAAACAATAAATGCACCTGAATATTGTGAATAATGTAGGTACCTGAATAAGACATTGCCTGCAGGTCCACGATAATTCACGAAAAAAAAAATCACCCTGTACCGGTGCACTGCATGATGGGTACCTTAGTCCTTAGTATCTATGTATAATATATTGCTGTAGGTACACATCAACTTGTTTACGACTGCAGAACTGCATATGTATATATATATATATACATTGTAATATAATATTTAACGCCCAGGTGTTTTTTAAGGGCGGGTAACGACTCTAAATCGTTATTTTGTTGTGCCCGCGTTATAATAATAATGGTCTATAATGGGGTATTTGGTCAACGCGGGAGTATAGTGTTAGTATAGATATTATATATACGTATAATTAATAGGTCGTAATTTAAAAGATGGATGTTTTTCACCTTTTTTGTTTTCAAAGTGTGCTAAAGACGATTAGACTTGGCTACAAATTAAAGGGGTTGTTCTTCACTTATTACATACATATTATGTGTATATACATTTATATATATATATATATCTGGCATCAGACTCTTAAGAAGAAACAAATTACTGTTTAGCGTAAATAAACACGAACTGGTCTTGGACGATCTTTTATAATATGATAGTCTCATCACTATTACGTTCCTACTCTCACAAGGACGAGGGGGATGAAAGTAGACATTCTTAAATCTTAATTGTATATATAGATACGTGGAGTTTACGTTTGGGTAAATTATAATCTGCATGGTATTTCGGTAGAAACATAAAGTGTGCATTATGCAGTATTAATTCGAAAGCAGTCCACCCTCGCAATACTTGCTTTATTCAAACGCATAAAAACTTTTTTAGATTTATAACCAAACTCTGAGAGCTACACTATTAAGTGTACAATGAATAATGATTATGTGTGTTTAAATTGTTTAGTGTGTGTCCGCAGTCAATGTTTCTAGTAGAAAAATACTCAATGGAGGTTCCTTATAGAAAAGGTTAGATATGAATGATATGACTTATGTCTCGTTGGTACTGTGGTAGCCGGGGGGTGTACTTGGGAGGTCAAAATTGAAAATGTTCAGTACTTTTGAAATAATCGGAAATAACAATATGAAATTTCGTTTATATTTAATAATATAATTAAAATAATTGTTTGGTACCCAACCTGGTTACCAAAAGTTAGACCATTTTCACTCAAAATTAATTTTCATCGTATTCTCATAGCTCATATTAGGTACAATGATTTATCATAGAATTCAAATTTAACATTTATCCATTACAGTGCTTACTTATTGATGAGGTACACTCAACTCCTATACTGCCCAGCAATTAGAACTGTTAGCAGACCTGCTTTCCGTTTTATTATTTTATTAAAGTTTGAGATAATATAATCATTTTAAGTTAAAATCTCAATAAGAAAAAAAAATATTTTGTTTGAAATAATAAAACGGTTATGAAACTGTTAATATTTATTATATTATATTATGTTAATATCTTATTATTTTAATCTCAATAAGAAAAAAAAATTATTTTGTTTGAAATAATAAAACGGTTATGAAACTATTACACATATATGTTTAATATACTGTAACTGATATAACGAAAAACTATCAAATAATCCACTGATCACTGTCATGTTGCATGCTGCTGTAGTATCCAATGACGAAAAAATCAATGCATGTATACCTATCGCAGTGGCGCGCAGTATACGTCATATTATATATACTTATCTGGTATCCTCGTATATTGCTACTCTTATTTTTAGTTTCCTTTTTCTGTTAAATAATATGTAACTATATTATTGTCTATAAATTTTCTTCGTCATCTAAACTCTGATTTTCACGGCAACAGTAAAATAATATATCAATGGGTTATGTATCACATTCACATTATAATACATTCAATACATAGGTATGTATAAAGAGCAGCCCAAGACACCTATAAAATTATCCGATACACTCAATGTAAATTTTTAGAAAGTCCACACAAGACAAGCGATGACATATTATATTATTATTTTTATTGCTCCTTTATCGTATCGTTTCTGTAATGCACGGGCGTTAAAGTCTTGACAGAGAACACTTATAATAATATTATAGTATTGGTGGTATGTTACCGACTGCCGATTGCCACCACACTATGCGGGAAATTATAAACGCCCGTGTTGACATGGTCATTATAACAAGTAACAACACATTTACATATACGAGTAATACTATTACAATACATATATAGGTTTAAATTTAAAATAGCCAATAGATAGAGCGTTATACCGTATACCTGAACTTCTCACAAAATTCTTGTTCTGTTATTATTTTTCATTTAAGTATAGTTTAAGCGCATATATAGGTATCATATTATTAATAACAATACAATTATCGTTATGTTATCGTACGATGCTATAAAAAAATAAAACGATTTACTCGTTAAGTCGATAATATATATATATATATATATATATGTGTGTGTGTGTATACAACTTGTCCAATCGACAATCGGCTTTAATGCGTACCGCAGTCTGCAGTTACCCACATGATATATTATGGTACACCTATAGCCAGTTACCTATACATATATGCATGTAGCAGATTATATATTTTACATTTACATTATTATTTGATGGATAATGTTCGTTAATAATGACTCGAGACTGTAAAAAACGCACTGACACGAAATCCGATATAAAAATTAAAACATCTATCAGAATTAATGTGACTCGGGTAAGTCTACAAAATATTGAAATACATGGCACATTATAAGTGCATGTAATAACTAATAAATTGTATTTATAAAATACCGCTGTGCTCGAACCAGCAGCCTCGCGCTGTTTGAAAATCCCTGATACTGTGTAACAATAATAATTTAATGATAATCGGATTATCCGTATATTTATGTTAAATTTATTGTTTCGGTCGAGACTAGAAGATATAAGTTAATATTATAGATATGATGACGTACAATTTGGGTTGTTTGGGGATAATCGCATTACTAAATAACATAAATATCATCGGTTATTAATGTAATAT
This sequence comes from Myzus persicae, assembly GCF_001856785.1. Lineage (NCBI taxonomy): Eukaryota > Metazoa > Arthropoda > Insecta > Hemiptera > Aphididae > Myzus > Myzus persicae. Next base: position 166,783 of record NW_019104019.1, read on the forward strand.
TATAAGCTGTATACATACTTAGGTACTTACACGATGTTGTTAAAAAGAATTATAAAAAATATTCAAATTTCCGTTCCAAATATTAAAAAAAAACATTAAAAAGACAGAAAAAATAGGAAAGAATTTTTATTATGAAGTATAATACAACTATAAACACAATAGGGCTAGGATTTATTTGCTGCACGTGTGCGTTTTTTATTACATCGCCCTTACACAAATTTGCTTAGTAATTTCCACGTATCGCTTTACATATTGATACGAACGGGTAATAATGCATTTTTACTTTGCATATTTTAAATACATTCATGAAAAATGAATGGTTTATTTAAACGAAACTAGTTTAAAAAGCTAGATGCCAAGTCATATTACGCTCCTAATTTCAATTTAATAAAATAAATGATTTTATCTTTGACAAAAATAAATGTATTAACATTTAACAACGCTACGGGCTATTTGAAAGTGTTACGAAAACGATTTGGGATACCACTTATTTAAATAATGACTGTTCAATTCTTTTTAAAATTATTTGATGATATTTAGAAAATATTGGTCAATTTACCCAAATAAATTTATAAATCACGTATATTTATATATATTTGACTATTTTATGAAGTATACAAATCCTAATCCTTATCATAAAATAAAGTATTAATTTTAATTTTCAATAGATAAAATCATTTTTTAAATTTTCAATGGTATATTATAATAATGTTCATTACTAAAATGAAATAGATCAGGTAAAAATGTAAATTGCTTATCATTCCTAATTAGTAATTGATGATTTTAAGATATGCGTTTTTCAATGGAAATAAAATATGGGAGGTCTTCTTTATGCTCTAGTATCATTAAGTAAATTATAATTAAACTGTAACATGTATATCTTAAACGCCAATAACCCTGGCAGTTGAGGCGTATTTCTAAATAAAAAAAAAAAAAAATATGGGGGGATATTTGTAAAAATAATAAGCTTTTGACCTTTTTTATTAACAATCTTATGTCAAAATCTAATCAATTTAGTAAGTATGAAAGATTTTGACACATAATTTATAAGTTATATTAGATATATTATTATACTTTATAATATATAATGATATAATTTGAAATATTTCAAACGATTTTGTTTGGTTTTGGATTACGAGTACGTTCCAATTGAATATTACTCCATAATTGTGCCAGATATAACTACTGGTGATCAAGTTGATAGCTTACATCAGCATTTCTTAAACTTTTTTTGTCTGCGGAATTCTTTTTTATGTGCACTTTCATAGTGAAACTGCTACTTTTTTTTAGCTTTTTAGTTATTTTTACTTAGCTTTCAACAATAAGTTATTACAGCTCGACAATTACAACCAATACTTTGGTTCAATAGTTTTAATGCGTCATTTTTTGTAAGGATTATTTTAATAAAAGTTATAATAAAGTGTTAGAAAGCACAAGTTTCCTAAATTTCCTACTTCCATAAATAACCTAATCTTGGGGTTTCACGAAACATAGTAAGAAACGATGGCTTAAATATATATTTATAATTTAGATCGTTATAATGCTAGAAATGTGTGAAAAGATGCACCTTGTCACAACTCGAAAACGTAGCGATAGTTGTTGATATTATGTTTGATATTAAACAGTTTTTTTTCCTCCAAAGACGCATATCGGCTTACAAATGAAATATATTGAAACAATCAATAGTTTGTAGATATATTGAATGTCTTGTAAAGATGTAAGGGCCATTTAAACGAAAAAAAATCATAAAAATAAATCGTACTAACTACAACACTTTAAATTTTACATGGTATGAAAAAAAACGAACAATAACTTTAAACGAGACGAGTTAATCGGAACCAAAAAAATGAACATGGAATGCTCAAATAATATGTATACAGGATGATTCTCCTGGTCCGTTCACATGCTTAGATACATTTTCGTTGTGTTTGAAAACTATTTTTGTAATTAATTCGAGTATTAATAAAAATTAATCATTATTGATAGACAACAATACATTTTTATACTTCTTATTTTTACCATGTATGTATTATTAAGTGGCGGGCAACAACTTTTTCAAGCAGTGCAATTTTAATTCAGTCATTGAAACGTTTAACACCTATCAATAAAAATAATATACATTAGATAAAGATAAACATAGATCAACATTTTTTAAGAAGTCATTAATTTTGTTTCCGATTGTAAAATTATAAATATGGAATGTCTTTAAGATATGTCAAAAAATACGTGTAAGTCTTATAAACACACTTCAAAGTAATAGTATAAACTGTATTTTTTTTTTCAAAATCACTTAAGTTAGCTGAAAGTCGGAGTAATTATCGAAACGAATCACGCTGTATGATGATACTCACACGAGATAGCCTAATAAGGGAAACCCTTCTCGTGAATGTTTTTTTTTTTTTTCGTAGATCGTTCGCAACTCACTTATAATATATTATATTAAACGGTAATCACGTCGTAAACCTAATAAATGAAATGAGAAAAAAACCACACGCATGCATACGACAGCATAATATACCGTGTTCCGCAGATATGTGTGTATGTGTGTGTGCCCACACGTATATTGAACGGGCGCGAAATCGGCAGGTGATTCGGATCCGTGGGAACGTCTTGTGCAGTGTGGTGTGTGTGTGATGTTATTATTTTATCATTCCACCTGCTCGCGTTATTAGCCGGCGTGGGCGCCAGGTTTAAAATAATAATACAACTAAATAAAATAAAAAATAGTAGAGTTTATGTTTGTTTTTGCGCACAGGAGTAATTTCATTATAAGGTGTAGATGTACACAGTATGAAAAAGATACCACAAAAGGTATAACAAGCAATAATACAAAATTATATTTTTGTATATGAGTTTTAGGCCTATACTTTTATGCGAGAGTGAGTTGTTAAGTACCAATAAATAATGTTTTACATATATTTGGAAAAACAATAAACCAGCAGAACAACTAAAAAGTTTAGTTAAAATAATTAATTCAAATAAGGTTTGAAAGACAAATTAAAAAAGTTAGGTTATGTTAGAAAACACTAAATTGGAAATTTGGGGAAAACTGAAAGTGCTTTTTTATTAACTGACCGATCGACGTAGAGCCTACTCACTGTGATGGCTAAAGATTTGAACTTTTAATATTACAGACTACAGATTTATATCACCGTGTAGGGGTTCACTGAGAAAGGATTTTCCGAAATTCACAGTTTAAAGAGGTGATCTCACATGGATTTTGTGGTTCACAATGGAAATCAAACATTTTCTCTTATTTATAAATGGTTGGCATTAATTACATATAATAATATTATTACAATTACAATTATTAGGAGTATAGTATATTCATTTGTATAGTAATATTAAAAAAAAATAATGTATTTGGCACGGGCAATGCCGGACGGCACAGCTACCGAGTTGTATAACATTTTATTCCCCACGATGTCAGGTTATACAGCTATTATATATAACACTATAGTGTTATGTATAGCATCAAATCAAATACAAATTATATTTTTATTTAATAAAATATATCTAGGTAAGTGCGATGTTTTTAATAACAGCAGACTAAAAATATCGTATAATTCACCTATTTCCATCACTATATGAGCAAACGGTAAAAATAATTGGTGTTCTGGGTACCTAGAGATCGTTTTCGGTGTCTAATAATGTTATTCATCTTTCAACTTGTCAAACTATTTGAATAAAGTTAATTGAGTAGTACTTTGTATAATTGTATGAGTCTTGTGCCTACTTATTACATAATGTCTACAGTTTAGGTTCATAATCGAAACTTCTACTCTTATATAATACGTCTTTACTTGGACGAAACCACAAAAGTTTGTGACCCCGCAGAACAGTTCAAAAAACACCTAAGTAGGTATTAAAAATACGCATAGATATAAGCACTCACAAAAAACCTCAAAAATCAGTTTTTCAGTAAATGCGTACACCTAATCAATATATTTAACATGAGTGTGACGAGTGACAACGAATCCACCTGCATGGTAATATATTACCTCTATGTAAAATGACCGTTTGCAAAATTTAAGATTTTAATTGTCATGTTTTATCACTAAAATTGTTTTTAGTCGAATATCATCCCCCCGAGTAACTCAATAACACTATAATATAGTTGAATTAACAAAACGAATATAAATCAGAATTACAGGACTCTTGTATAGTAGGTACCTACACCACACACGTGTCACATACCCATATAATATAAATGTATATTATAATTAATAATATAAGTGTACACGTCAATCTCGATAATATACGAACACTATATTATAATAATATTATGCATTAGTTGGATTAGACTCACGCCTACATTCAATTTTTTCGACCGGTTTCAGCGGTTATAAAAATATAAAATCGCAACGCAGTTGTGCACGCGAATACTGCATAAAAAATGTACACATCGTATATCATGTAGATACCTGGTACGTACGAGTATGTCTAATTGCGCCAAAACTGATGCATAGAAGTACCACACACACGCTCACCGAAGTATACGAATAATATTATTTTATCCTCGAGCGATGGTTTTTGATTTTTGTTTTTGTGCTATGTAATTGGACATGTAAGCTTACAATTTCGGAGACCTCGTAAAAAAATATCTGATTCCACCGTGACGCGTGAGATCTTTTTTTTATTTTATTATTATTATTTTTTTTTTTTTGTTACGAAAACGTCAAATGGCGCGTTACCCGCGTGTGGCTATATAAACAATTTCACCTGCTCCCGGGCCGCTGCAGTGCATCATCAGTATTACACCGGCGATGGCCTCAGAGATACAACCGCACATAATACTATCTAATTCCGTAGTATTGTGTACAAATGCTCTCCGTGAACTGACGAACGGAAAATTAGCCATTTATAATTTAAGCGCGTTCGTTTAGCAGAAATTAAATGGACGTTTATGTATACGGGTATACACCGTGAAACGAATGGCGCACGTAGAAAGATTTATGTATTTGTCGCGTATATATTATAATATAACAAAATATATATTATTATTATGATAATAGCAATAACCATAAACGTACGTAGTCATACGAGTTTGCACTTTTGCGCGTTAAATGGATCATAATATATTATAATAAGCCGCATTGTTTTAAGTGTGCCGACATCGGTGACATTTCGATGCACTTAAATTTCTAAAGATAATTGTTACTGTTGGTCGTATGCATATATAGGTATGTCATATAAGTCATCTAGACGGATAAGGTCAAACTGCAAATATTTTAGTCTAATTACATTCTTGAGTTGAAAAAGGTAATGTCTGAGATTAAAAATGTCTTAATAGCTAACTAAAAGCACAAGGGAGTAACCGAATTGGTTCCCGTTTGAAAAAGGCATTTAATTAAGTTGAGTTGAATCGGTTCCCGTTTAAAAAAGTTATTTTTTCAAATTGAGCTGAATTGGTCCCCGTTAGTGTTCAGGTCAAATAATTACAATTTTTAAGCATTATTTTGCAATAATAAATCATATTTAGGTATGTATAATTGGTACAAAATATAAATGTACCTATTCTCTATTGTAGTAGGTCTACACAATAAAATGGCGATAAATTGTTATATTGGCGTTATATAGAATTTCGAAGTAATAATGCAAGGAAACTTGAAAACCAGCAAACAGGAATGAAATAACTAATGCTTGGAAAACTGTATGACTGATAACATTAATGAGAAACTCACACGAATTGAATGTTTGTTTTTTTTTTGTTTAGTGTTTTGTGGGGATAAGGGAAAATGTCCACTGTGGTGGATAATGGGTTTGTATACATACAAAAATAAAATTAAGCTTGGGCGCTAAAGCAGTTATAATAATTGTCCATTTTAATGGACATTGGGCCTCAGGAGGATAATATACATTTTTTCATTTTAATTTTGTATACCTAAGTGATGACTAGATAACTTCCAGATCAACGGTTTTAAATTTTATATACTATATTTTATTTTCTAACACACATAACATCACATTTTTAACCGCAAGTTTACTTTAAAATTGACAGTTCTGAGCCTGTAAAATCGAGAAGGAATATGTGAGTGATTAAACGGGAACCAATTCGGCTTACATAAATAACACACATTTTTAAAACGGGAACCAATTCGGCATATGAGGTTGAGGCTCGAGAACCAATTTGTACCAGCCAAACACAAATAAAATTACTTTTATTTTTAAACTTGTATATTATGTTTAAAAGTATTTACATTAACTTACTCGGTTAGGACAAACAATAAATATATAAATTACGTTACAATTAGTAATATCAATAAGCATTTTGAATCGTATACAATAATTAAAATACATAGGTACTTCTAATAATAGTACCTTATAATTTGTTATACATAATACTATAATTTTTTAATAAAATCTTAAATTAATTTTTGACTTCAAAAATATCCAAATTATATTATACTATAAATGCACTACGCAACTTGTCTTTTTTTTTATCACGAACCAAGCTACCTTAGCATGTAAAGATTTCTCCTCTTAAATAACCATTTGTATATATTGCAGTTCATGTACATATTACTAAACAAATAAAATATAGTACTAAGTAACCAAACTTAGCTTTCTGTTCTTTAAAAATTGTATATTTGTTTGAATAAAACATTTTTATATTATTTTTACATTTTTATTTATTTTTCTCATAACAAAACAAAATGGTTTAAGGATTAAATTTGCCGTGATTTTAATAAAATCAGAGATTTCAGAACAATTTCTGTTATCATTTAAGTCGTCTGGAACGTCCAGGAAAAAAGTTTCATCTCTCGTACAGAATATTGTAGGTATTTACTAGGTACTCGTATTAAAGCAGCATAAAATAGAATAATACGATATCGTTTTGTTCTGAATCGTGTTTCGAGTTGTGGCTGAGAAGGGGTAAGGTGGTAAAGCTTTGTGTGCTGCAGTCGTCGTTATAAGACTTTAAATCTTGACCCAAAGCGAAGTCTAACCTAACCCGAGTTATTCAGGAGGCAACCCTTACCCTTTGCGATATCGATTATACCCGACCGAAGACTTATTATACAACTATAACTGCTATATACGGACGGACGTAAGTACGTATGTGCGCACCTGTGCGCCCGTGAGAACTCGCCACTAAAGACAGACAGACAGACAGACAGTAGTTTGCGTGCGTGTGTGTGTGTGTAATGGACTGGTCGGATTCCACGGCCGTCATCGCACCGCCGCTTACCTATATTGCGTACCTATATATACATTTATAGTGTGTGTGTGTGTGTGTGTGTGTGTGTGTGTGTGTGTGTGTGTGTGTGTGTGTGTGTGTGTGTGTGAGCGGTAAACAGCAGCAGCAGCAGCATCGGCGGAGGGCAGGTGCGCATCAAGTCGAACATGATTTTATTTTTTCATTCCTTCTACCGAATCGTTTTTTATGGTATGCCCGTGACTCATGCGTTCTATACGTAGGTATATACTCCTTTGATTTGATATTTTTTTTTTTTTTTAACTCTGCTATTAGTGATGTATGTGCTGCAGTGTGTGTGTGTGTATCGTAACGACGGGGCCACCGCGCCGCTTTAAGTAAAACGATACACACACCGTAAAACTCGACAAAACGGTATTGTGTAATGGTAATAATGTATAATGTGTGTGTGTGTGATGAAAGGGAAAAAAAACTTGCCGAGCGGGCCGAGAAGGGGTTTGACAAAATTAAATACGAGGTATTTTTGTTTTTTGACCCCTATTATGGGTATGCTTATAGCTTATATATACACGTAGAAGTAAGTATATACTTACTTATATTGTACGCATAGGTAACTATATAACGCTAACGTCGTTTTTTCGGACCGCACAGGTGTCGGCGGAGACTGTACCGGTATGCGTACACGACCGAATTCTTCTAGTTTTGTTTTTCGTTTTATGTAAAAATAATAGTAGTTAGTTCAGGGACAGCTCTGTCGAATTCCACGTGATGAGGTATAATATTATGCTGTTGCAGGGTTACACGTATTGATAAATATGAGTCATTCGACTAAATACATGAGATGCATATAATATTATTGCCACATGCTAGATAACATTGTAAAAATATTTTATTAAAAGCAAAGTATGATAGTAATTTTGTATTAATTAATTGTTGTAATTATACACAATACAGCATGTGATGTAGTAAAACATTTTAGACATTTTTGTCGTTTAGGTAAATTCATTAAGCATTTTTGGTGTAAATTATTTGTGTATAAAATATAAAGTATATATAATTCGATGACAAACATAATAAAATTTCAAAGTTTGAAACAGTACGCTCCGGTATATATAGTGATGGAAGATGGACATTATATATAATAATTAAGACTAACGACTTTTAGTTTTTACATATTTGTCTAGAATAAGGTCACAGAACAATGCGAATTAGTAAATATGTTTCATAAGTCATAACACAAAGCGGTTATATTTTATTATGCATATTTTGTCATACATGCAAAATTCACATTTGAGTATATTAAGGTTGGTAGATATTAAATAAACATTAAAATTTTAACCTGTGTAAAAATATTATTTTCCCAATGTATACCTATGTATACCTACTATTGATATTATCGGTTAGGTATTTCAATGTCTGGCTGATAACGGCAACGGTTGTAGAAAGCGCACTTCAGTTATCCGTAATAATTTATCGCATACACACATAGAAATCTCAAATCTGGAGTTGAATTAACAAAAAAACGTGTCAATGTTACAAATTAATATGAGATAACAATTAAATGGTGTCAAAACTAAAACAAAGAATGGTTGATAGACATAATGATTACTTTTAAATTCACCAAAATGTTATGTTTGCAGTTGTTTGTTTGATACTATAAATCTTCTATAGAAGAAAACGAAAAAGAAGATTAAAGCAAATGATTTACAACAATTTTATCAATTGTAATATATTTTTTTTCATACCGTTAAATTGTATAATTCAGGTGCCACTTTTTGTATATAACATTTTTTTAGGGCATATTTTAAGTGCATACCTATTTAATGTTTTTTAAATGCGTAAGTGCATACATATTTTGAGGATTTTAAGTATACTAGAAGTCCTCAGCCCTAATAATAATAATTTAAATTTGTTATGTACGAAACGACGACGGCGCAACAACGTATTCGGATAAGTAAATAGATGTTAAATATTATAATAGGTAGGTAGGCAATGTTTTGTTGATATATATTATCGAATCTCACCGGAAATGAATTTGGATTCGCCGCCGCTGATACGAGGACTTCACGATTTTCGGTTTGATACAATAATAATAACTCATAACGGCGGTCGTGATTTACAATATTATATACATTACATCATTACATCATGCAGTGCATGCCTATATTTTATGTTGTTGTGTGCAATGCGGTCTGTAGACGGATGGATGCTTTATGTCGGCCGCGGCGGTGAGTCGGTCTTTCAAATAGATAGGTATAATGAGTATAGGTAGGTATACCAACTACTCTTCGTATTAACTCGCCACGGCCCACAATGTTGTCTTGTGCTATATTATTATTATCATTAAATATATTACACCTATATATCGTACCTATATGCTACCTTTAATACATATTATAGATGCGGCGCGTGAGAAATTTCATCGGGAGACTGCACGTGTTTATTCGAAAGAAAAAATGTTGATGAAAAAAAATTAATTTCCCATCTGGCGGTCATCCTTTGTATGCTTAGTCCTCGTTTGATTTTAAAGCCTAGATATCTGAATATATTATTTAATATATTTTAAACTTAAATTCAACACAATTCTTGCATTCAGATTTGCAAAAGTTTATACGAAACAACATTACCGGTGTAGATTACAAAATACTTATTAAAGATATTTATTCGAAATTGTTTCTTAATAATAAATTAGTAGATTCAAGTTTTTTTAATATCTACTAAAGTCTTCTATGTTTCTGAGCAGACAATGCATCATAGCTCCTGTTTAAAATTGGTTGAGCAAACAATTTACTCGTTTGCAGTATGCTTAAGTTAGGGCAATATATTTTGTTTACGCCAGCATCCAGTATACTAAATATACGTTAGTTTTTTTTATTCCCATTCAACAGTATTTATTTTTTCATCAGGTTAAATTATTAAATTTAATAATAATAAAAATAAGAATAACATTTGTATTAATTGGTAATTTAGATAATCAAAAATTAGTATAGTACCTAGCTATTATACGACGTTCCTCTTCGTAAATTATCTAGAGTTTTCACTCTAAACCACTAGCTCGTTAAGTCATGACGTATTAATATCTCGAATTATTTCAATGGTCATCCACATCGCAGTGTATATTGATTCTGCAGACTTATAATAGGTATAACTTATATATGTATATATATTATATATTTACAATAAAACGTTACAATATTATAATATACTAGCTGATCCTGCACAGCTTTACCCGTGACGAACTAAATGCCAGTGGATTCATATCGTCTTAAGCTTCGTTAAATGTAAACTGCACAGATTTTAACACAGTTATTGGGGTTGTTTTGACCAAACATAAAATACAGGTCTAAAAATATATCCAACTTTAATAACTATTTTTTTATTTGTAATCATATGGTAAAATTATATTATAAACAAAACAATATTCGTTTTTCGTGGGCCCATCTCCGACCTGAGAGTGAGTCCCTCTTTAAAAGGCAGATTTTAAAAATTGGCTTCGAGATTTACACCCTGCAGAAGTATATAGATATAGAATTACCTATACGTACCACATTTTACACAAATTATAGTTTGATAGACTTAGCTGTAGCCTGTAGATCACTTACACACACCACACACAAACAGAAACATTGCCTTTTGTTTATAGATTAATATATTGTTGTACATACAATGGCATAATATAGCTTTAATAGTCGTAAAATATGTAAAATATGTAAAATATCACATTCATATAGACATATGAATGTGATATTTTACAGAAATACTGCCCATAACAGCACTAATATTCACACATTCTATAGGTATATTATGATATACATAAGAATATGTACTTACATATAGTCCCAAGGCCGTGAGTTAGACGAAAAACATTATTGAAATAAAATTTAATGTGTTGTAGGTATACATATTTAATATATTGTATGGTGTAATGTAGCTGCGGTTTTATAATAATATATAATAGTATGGTCGCGCCGTGCATCGGGGTCTCGTTTGCCGAATTTTAATACGGCATACAATTTGGTAGGTACATACCCGGGGCAAATGTAAAAAAAATCTTTTTCGAAAACGAGTTAGGTGGGTTATCCGATTTCAAAGCAAAACAGTACTGGGCCCGGTGGTGGCAGTGGTGGTTTCATAAATATATTATGATATACATTGCATTATATACAGCATATATTACAATATATATATACTAAACGTGGGTATATACAAACCTATAAATATTATGAGTGGTACAATTTTTTTAATTTCTGTTCATTTTTTTGGTTATATTTTTACTCGAATACACAGCGAACGTGTCGTTTTAGATGTTTTGGACTCGGCAGCCGGAAAATGTACGCGTCAGACGAAATTGTTTTTTGGTTTATAATATAAAAGGTTCCTACCATTATTATTTTTAACTCGCTCTTGTAGCAGACTGATGAATAGCTCTTGTGTGGTCAAATCGAATGAGAAATATTTCCACAAGGTCAAAATTTCTTTTCCTACTCCCTATACGAATTCTGACCACTTTCATTCCGGTTCGACAGGGGGACAGATATTTAGGCATGAGGTTGAAAATACCAAAAAGCGTTGTTGACGTAAACAGGCCTATAAAATTAGGATTAAAATCGACCAATCAAATAGACAAATATAATATAATGTTTATAGTTTGTTTGTTTTATTTAAATAACGATATACAATCCAGGTGATACACTAAACACATAACGTGAATATAAAGTGTCTGATTAAGTATGTTTAATATTTGTTGTCAAACTATAACACCACTTGAACAAATGTTATAGTCCATATGTCGTTTTTTAATAGAGCCTTAATTATTGGTTAAACTATTTTATTATTTCTATGGTGTGTGACACATGCCGGGCTTAATTGAAAACAAAAATCATTAGACTATACATAATATGTAGGGAAGTCAGTTCTTATCAAAGCACTAAGCGTTCAAAAATATACTTAACTATAATGAAGTTTTTACTAAAAAATGAAATCATTTGTTGCAAAATTAAAATGCATTTAAAAAAAAACTTAAACAATGACACATTAGCTATATATTTTTTTATCTTTCAAAACACAAGTGTTGGGAGCACTGTAAGTTATTATAAAAAGAAAGGAGGGAGGGGGTGATTAATTTTATTCGATTTTCAAAGTGGACCTAAGATACCTATAAAGTAAAACGCATGTCATGAGTGAATGTATGTACAAGCTGCAGAGATATTACATTTTATAGCTTATAAAATGGTCAGGTAAAGATGGTAAGAAGCGAGGAAAGTAGACTTATTTATAGGTTTATACAAGAAACTTAGAAACTCTATCAGAAGCTGTACACAGCCATACAGGTAAGGTTATGGGTATCCTATTTTCAAAGATGATACATTGATACTGTAAAAAGGTAATAGCTCATCTCGCGTTTATAAAACTGCCGGCAAATATTTTTCCTGCCAATTTTATGATGAATATTTTAATTGATGCTGAAATAGGAGAAGCGACTTCCGAATGATAAAACGTACTACGTACGTATCATTGAAAAAACATCTACCTAAATATCCAATGCGGAGAATTTTTATTTGTTTTATTTTTCTTCACGATTGTGGAGATTTTATAGCATAACATAATAAATTATATATGTATATTTAATATTATACACATAGATGGTACACACAATAGTCTATTATTATTGTTATTATTATTGGGTACAATGAAACCATGATATATTATTTTATTACACTATTGATATGTAGGTATATATGTATATATATATATATATATAGGTATATATGTATATATATATATATATATAGGTATATATATATGTAGGTAACGCCATTATTTATGTATAGTAAACAACACAGCGGATATGGTAGGCATGATGTGTATAAATAATTAAATAAAATACATTACCATTTTTTTCGTTCCTAAGATTATCGCGTCCATGATATTATGGATCACTATTATATAGATTATAGATGGACAGATATGTATGCTATACTCGCAGAAATCAATGGTACACGCACCTGCAACCACATTATTGTATATTATTGTATTATACATTATATTTTATTGTCTCGCCCCGGTAAGGAAATCGTTTCAAAAAGAAATACGAAAAATAAAAAACATCGAAAACAATCGTCCGGATGAGACTATAATATAATACATAATATTATTATACCTTGCAGCATCGCACCGCCGCCGATCTCCCGCCGCTGCCGAACGGTGAGCGGACGGGTTTATATTTTTTCTATTTACTAATCGATTATTATTATTATGCATACATACCAACCCGCTCACTGTCGATTAATCGACATGGTCGATCTATTAATCAATCAAAAGGTTCGAGCGGGAAAAAAAATATAATAATAATACTACGAGTAATATGACGATAAATTATACGCAACGGCCAGCGTCGTCAAACGTTAAATTATTAGCGGTCAGTTAGTATACCTGTATGTGTGTGTGTGCACAGATTAACCTTTTGTGTTTAACGCATATTATGGCAATAGTTGTCTAGAACAGAAGATAATGCGTATACATAGGAGTGGCGTGGAGCAGCCCCCTACCCCTCACCCCTTTCAACATCGCAACGTATAAGACTTTGGCTCGTTTGCAGCACAATATCCATCGGTTCGAGTGTATTGATTAATTTGTTCTCCTCGTCTCTGCTGTACCTACATAATATAATATTGGATATATACCTGCGAAAAAAAACACACGACCAGACCATTAATCATTTGACCGAAACTCGTGATCAGTGTGCAATACAAATAGCATACACATTATAACGAACGATATGTTTTGTCGTTTCAAGTTTCTATAATATATATATTATTAATAATGATAATAATAATATAGTGCCTCGTTGGAGAAACAAAAATACATATCTGGCTAGTGTATATTATATACAGGGAGATTCGTTAATCATGCTCACTCCTCATTTTCTTAAATAATGCAGTTATTCAAAATCTGATTTTTAGAATTTTTACATATAGGTGTGTACTTAGAAATCATATTAACAAATTTTTGAAATTGTTTTACTGCTTGAGATCTTATTCTGTGGATTTAAGAATTTCTGTTTTTGAAACTAGGTCTTGGATATTTTTTCTGAACATTATAATGACGCATCTAAATAAAAATTCAAAGTAGTTTTTAAGGTATTTATGTTTGTATACTAAGAATAGTTTCTTATATAGGTATATTGGCAATAGGTCTGGAAGTGATAGACACTATGGTGATTGGAAAATAGCATTAATTAGTTTGTATTATATATTAATCCATCGGTTTATAATTTATAATAATTAATACTAGATACAATATTATACCAATTTTATATTTTTGTAAAAGAATTTTTAAAGATTACTGTCCTGCTTAGTATAAACATTTGGTGACTTAGAAACAACTCGTTCGAATTTTGAGTTAGGTACATCAAAATATTCAACTAAATGAAAGTGAAATTAAAATGAACACATTTACAAGTTACAACACATCTATAGATACGGTACGAGACTTCGGATAACTCAAATATTACCAACACTAGCTGCTGGGTATTTAAATTTTAGACTTTTGATACATTTATATTATAATTACACCGTATGCGATATTTTATCGTCGTTTTTCCACAATATGATATATATAGAAACTGCAGTATGGCGTTTCGATTCCCACATGTTTGTTGCCAGTTATTAGCTGCGCCACACATATGCGTACCACAGCGAAGTCTTATTATATTGTATATACTTCCTCCCGACGCCAACGCTGCAGCAGCAGCAGCAGCAGCAGCAGCAGTGGTGTTATGGATATTATTCGACCATACTAGCTCGCAAGCTATTCGATGAGCTAAAAACTATATTAGTTGTTTTTTTTTTAAATTTTACCAACGGACAACAATATAATATAATATATATTAGGAGATACCTATATATATAATATATATTTATATCTACCCCCGAGAGCCGATGGCTCAATGGTTTTCGGACTGCCACGACACTACAGATGTTGTTAACTGCAGTCACACACCTGTCCGATGCGAGTGTATGTGTGTGCATATATAGACCAGCCGTCGTCATGTGTTTACCACCTTTGAACGACTGTTAATCGATTAAAAATAAAAAAATAATGTACAAAAACCAACGAAATTGTTATAATACCCAAAATATAATAGTTATATAAAGCAGCCTACTATCAAACCAGAATATATTAAATTTTTATCCAGACTGTTGATAGAAGTATCTAAATACAACGCTCGTTGTCCCAATTATACGAAGCAGATGAATGGGACATCACGCGTCCGTGTCTTTATAGTTTATGATCATATTACAGGAAACACGATAAGTGCATATTATACAGTAGTCAGTAGAACCTGGCATTTGCTTCAAAAACATCGTAATATTTTAAACATTTTAAAACATACGTTTTGTCGTTTTCGTTGCAGCGTCCAGACCATAGGGGCAACCAGACATACATTTTAGGGGATGCAAAAATTATTAACAGCAGACTACTATACCCATTCAACCATTCCAACCAATTAATCTACATTCCATTCCCAAAAATGTTTAAATTAGATATAAAATGAAGTGACTATTATTACTATTTTTATATGATCACTAGCTGACAGCTGTTAAGCTGTACAACCCGACTTCATCCGAATGTTAGAACAATTAATACAAAATACTGCGTTACATAGATGTATTTCAGTTTTAGTTACCGTAGTTCTGATATTATTATAGCTCTTGGTAGATTTTCAAACTACTGTTTAAACTTTTCTGATATATCTAAGCGACATATACGAAAATTTCATCAAAATCTTTTAAGTAGTTTTTGAGTTTGTAGGCAACAATCATACAGAAGAGTTATTTTATAAATGAATTCTCATATTTAATTTAAGCTATAATAAATCTTTTATTCAAGGACTTAAACGCAACGATTTGATGCACGCTTTCACATTATTTTCCCAAATAACCATTAAATACGTACAACAACAAAAAAATACTATTTTTTAGAAACTATTTATAAAAAAAAAATGTCAAATTTCCATAGTGAATTTCAAAATCTGCGCGAGTATATTTTTGAAATGCGAATTTCGGAAAACTCTTTCTCATTCCAATTCTACATAGTGGTACAAATGTACCATCCAATGTTCAAACCTCTATAGCTGTTATAGCTTAGACTTTAGATTCTACGTTGATAAGTCAGTCAGTCAGTCAGGACACGTTTGATTATTTTCCTCTATTTATAATGTTGTTAACAAACACTTAAAATAATAATACTCACGCAATAATTAAAAACAAACACATCATATAGATTCCACTATGTGTTATTTTCAAACTATTTTGTATTCTTCCTAAGTAATCATCAAATATTGATTTAATTAAATTCATTTGTATAATGCCCCATTGAATATTTAAAAATATAAATCAGTGGACACTGAACTGTTGTTGTAATATACTCGTC